>NW_016908231.1:34311-50674 GCF_001483705.2 Eufriesea mexicana | reverse complement strand
CCACGATCGCCTGCGGCGGGTGATCGACACTCTCTTCCCAGTGGCGGCGTTGGAGGGGTGGAACCCGCTGCAGTGCGATCGGAACTGTTCGGATGTTCCGACGAGCTGGATGTCTCGCGCGAGGTGTTGGACCGAGAGGTCGTTCGGATGGAGGCGAGGAGCTCCGCCCCCGGACCATTGCACTAGCTCTGGAAGCATTGGGCGATATTGTGCGGCGGCGGTTCGATAGCTGCCACAGGACCGGTCGCTTCCCGGCACGATGGAAGAGGGCGAGTGTCATGCTGACCACGAAACCAGGGAAGCCGCCGGACTCTCCGAAGGCGTACCGGCCGACATGCCTGCACGACGAGGCGGGCAAACTCTACGAGCGCGTCCTAGCTGCCCGCCACCGAGAGCATTTAACGGACGTGTACATCTGGGAAGTTCGCAGAGCCAAATCTCGGCAATGGGACGAGCACATCTCGACGATCGAGAGCAATCCGTGGGGACGTCCCTATAAATTAGTAATGGGGAAGCTAAGGGCATGGGTGCACCCCGTGACCGAGCGTATAGACCACGATCGCCTGCGGCGGGTGATCGACACTCTCTTCCCAGTGGCGGCGTTGGAGGGGTGGAACCCGCTGCAGTGCGATCGGAACTGTTCGGATGTTCCGACGAGCTGGATGTCTCGCGCGAGGTGTTGGACCGAGAGGTCGTTCGGATGGAGGCGAGGAGCTCCGCCCCCGGACCATTGCACTAGCTCTGGAAGCATTGGGCGACATTGTGCGGCGGCGGTTCGATAGCTGCCACAGGACCGGTCGCTTCCCGGCACGATGGAAGAGGGCGAGTGTCATGCTGACCACGAAACCAGGGAAGCCGCCGGACTCTCCGAAGGCGTACCGGCCGACATGCCTGCACGACGAGGCGGGCAAACTCTACGAGCGCGTCCTAGCTGCCCGCCACCGAGAGCATTTAACGGACGTGTGTCCCGATCACAGCGTCAGCCCTTTCAGCTTTCGGCAGGGTCGGTCAACGATCGACGCGATAGAGCGCGTTGGTACCCTGTCGGAGGATGCCGTCGACCGTGGAGGAGTGGTGCTGGCGGTCGGTGTGGATATCGCCAACACCTTCAACACCCTGCCCTGGGCCGCCATCCGGTGTGCCCTGTTGTACCACAGCGTTCCCCAATACATGTTGGCGGTGATAGGCGACTATTTGGCGGAGCGCTCGATCGAGTATTCCGGACGATACTCGACCGTCGTGCGGGCGACGAACTGCGGGGTTCCACAGGGATCGGTAATCTGGCCGATCCTCTGGGACCTCGCGTACGACGCCGCGTTGCACACTCCCCTCCCCCGCTGTCTGAGCCCGACGTGTTACGCGGACGACACGCTGGTGATGCCCGCCGGGTCGAGTTGGGAGGAGGCCACGCTGCGCGCGGAAGGCGGCGTGGCCCTCTTCGCGAATAGCATCCAGTGGCTAGGGCTGTGTATCTCTAGTGCGGTTTTGCCATCGGCACAAGGGGAAGCCGCCCAAGTCCCTGGTGCGCGCGGGGAACGTCGTGGTCGAGGTACAGGACCGGATGAAACACCTCGGTCACCTCCTCGATAGCCACTGGAAATTCGACGAACATTTTCTCGCGCTAGAACCACGCCTGGAAGCTATGGCGGGGGCGCTGTGTCGCCTGATACACAACCTGGGAGGGCCAGACGGAGTGGTGCGCCGCCTCTACACAAGAGTCGTTCGCTCGGTGGCACTTTACGGGGCTCCGATCTGGGCGAACCACCTGGTCGCCAGTCCGCACAGTCTGGCGATTCTCTGGCGTGTCGCTCGTAGGATGGGGATCAGGGTCGTGCGCGGTTACCGCACGATATCCCACGAGGCGGCGATGGTCCTGGCGGGTGTCCCGCCATTCGAACTGCAAGCGGTGAGCGAGGCCCGTATCTACGGCCTCCTACACGCTGGCGGCGGCGGTGCTCCTGAAGGAGGGGCCGTTTCGTTGAGGCGAAGTGTTCGACTGTCCTTGATGACCGCCTGGCCAGCTCGGCTGAGGAAGCCGAGTAGCCGGCGGCACCGGGCAATCGACGCTGTGCTCCCCGTGTTGGATGCATGTGGGCGCAGCGGCAGCCGTCACACATTCCGCCTGGCACAGGTACTATCAGGGCACGGGAGGTTCGGGGAGTACCTATGTCGTATGGGGCGGGAACGTGAGACGCGGTGTCATCACTGCGGGGAAGGGCGGGACACGGCGCAGCACACGCTGGAGGAATGTTGGCGTGGGCTCGCGAGCGCCGGGTACTGTGTCGCGCGGTGGGTAGGGACCTTTCGCTCTCAGTCGTCGTGGCGCGGATGACGGAGGGCTTAGGTGCGTGGTGTGCGGTGGCCTCCTTCTGCGAGGCGGTTATGCTACAGAAGGAGGCCGCGGAGAAAGCCCGCGAGCGTAGCGCGTGCTCCTCGCGCGAAGGGCGGCGGAGGCTGCAAGCGCGGCGCCGGAGGTCGGCGCGCGCACTGCCGGTTGTGTTAACGCGTTAGACCTCCGCCTTCGCGAGCGACCATGTACCTACGCTCGGGGAGACCGTCTCTCTCTCCCGTTGTAACCTAGGTCAGTGTGACCACGAGCTGACGTGTGGGGGCCCGTCAATTCTAGAGACCGTGGCCTGGGCGCGCGGCGTCACGTGATGGTCGCGCGGCGTCCGCAGGGTATGCGTGCGTTGCGATGCGGTGGTATGCGTGTTGTGTTCGTGTGAGTGTGTGTGTGCCTGTAAACGACTCGTCCCGCGCGCATGGACATGATCGTTTCGGGTGCGATTACCCGTTGCGCCGGGAGGGAACTGCGCTTGCATCGCGGTGTCGTCCCAGCAATTGCGTCGCCGCGAAGTACGGAGCGCACCGTAATGCGAAAGTCTGGCCATCTTGGGGGTTTTAGTGGGTAAAAATCCCACATAACCACGCCCCCTCCCTTAAGGGGGCCGGGTATCTTTGGAAGATTTCCCCCACGTGAAAAAAAAGGTATGGCCATGATGGCTTTGAATCTTGTGCTACACACTACAGTACGGTGGCTTACTGCGATCTACTGTGCTGTAGTATATTCTGCTTGGCTCTGCGGAGGCAGGAAAGCTGGTCTCAGCACGGTAGGCTGTGTTAGGCTACGTTGGAATGTCCGGCGTGGGCTCGCGAGCGCCGGGCACTGTGTCGCGTGGTGGGTAGGGACCTTTCACTCTCAGTCGTCGTGGCGCGGATGACGGAGGACTTAGGTGCGTGGTGTGCGGTGGCCTCCTTCTGCGAGGCGGTTATGCTACAGAAGGAGGCCGCGGAGAAAGCCCGCGAGCGTAGCGCGTGCTCCTCGCGCGAAGGGCGGCGGAGGCTGCAAGCGCGGCGCCGGAGGTCGGCGCGCGCACTGCCGGTTGTGTTAACGCGTTAGACCTCCGCCTTCGCGAGCGACCATGTACCTACGCTCGGGGAGACCGTCTCTCTCTCCCGTTGTAACCTAGGTCAGTGTGACCACGAGCTGACGTGTGGGGGCCCGTCAATTCTAGAGACCGTGGCCTGGGCGCGCGGCGTCACGTGATGGTCGCGCGGCGTCCGCAGGGTATGCGTGCGTTGCGATGCGGTGGTATGCGTGTTGTGTTCGTGTGAGTGTGTGTGTGCCTGTAAACGACTCGTCCCGCGCGCATGGACATGATCGTTTCGGGTGCGATTACCCGTTGCGCCGGGAGGGAACTGCGCTTGCATCGCGGTGTCGTCCCAGCAATTGCGTCGCCGCGAAGTACGGAGCGCACCGTAATGCGAAAGTCTGGCCATCTTGGGGGTTTTAGTGGGTAAAAATCCCACATAACCACGCCCCCTCCCTTAAGGGGGCCGGGTATCTTTGGAAGATTTCCCCCACGTGAAAAAAAAGGTATGGCCATGATGGCTTTGAATCTTGTGCTACACACTACAGTACGGTGGCTTACTGCGATCTACTGTGCTGTAGTATATTCTGCTTGGCTCTGCGGAGGCAGGAAAGCTGGTCTCAGCACGGTAGGCTGTGTTAGGCTACGTTTGGTAAAGTTACGATAGGTTATGTTACGATTGGGCAGCTTCGATTATTGTGCTACGCACTGCGATTATTTGGCCTTCCGCGCTCCACTCTGTTCTAATATATTCTGCTTGGCTCTGGGGACGTCAGCAACATTTGTCGCGGCACGTTATGTTGAGCCATGCTACGTTTGGTCAGGTTAGGTTAGGTCATGTTAGGTTAATATATCTTCGACTTTTTTGCTGTACACTGCTATTCGGTGGATTTCTGCGCTCTAAATTTCTCTACTGTTCTCCGCTCGGCTCTACGGTGGCGAGCAATAGTGTCTGCTGCATGCTAGGATGAGTTATGTTACGATCGGTTGGGTCAGGTAAGGCTATGTTTGGTTAGGATAGCTTTGACTTTCCTGACATACACTGTTATCCGGTGGATTCCTGCGATCTTTTGTGCTCTACTACATTCTGCTTTGATCTGGGGACTCCAGCTGCAGCGGTCGCGGCACGTAATGTTGAGATATGCTACGTTTGATGCGGTAAGGTTGGGTCAAGTTAGTTGAGGATATCTTCGACTTTTGTGCTGTTCACTAACATGCGGTGGACATGCTGCAGCGTCCTGGCACATTCGGCTTGCCTCTGTGGAGGCCAGCAATTGTGGTATCGTCATGTTAGGTTGAGATAGGCTGCGTTTGGGTATGCTACGTTTTGCTAGGTTTGGATAGGCTGCTTTGACCTTTGTGCTATTCGCTGCCACTCGATTGACTCCTAATGTGCTGCAATATGCTTTGCCTGGCTACAGGGTGACCATCAGTATCGGTCGCGTCACGTTAGGTTTGGTTAGACTACGTTTGGAAAGGTTAGGTTAGGCCATGTTGGTTTAGGGCGTCTATGACTTTTGCGATATACACTGCAATGCGGCAGACTTCTGCACTCTGCTCTACTCTAGTATTATCAGCTTGGGTCTGGGGAGGCCAGGAGTAGTGTCCACGGCACGATATTATGTGTTGGGATACGTTGGGCTCTGTTACGCGTGATTAGGTTAGGATACGACATCCTTGACTTTTGTGCTATTCGCTGCCACTCGATTGACTCCTAATGTGCTGCAATATGCTTTGCATGGCTACAGGGTGACCATCAGTAGCGGTCGCGTCACGTTAGGTTTGGTTAGACTACGTTTGGAAAGGTTAGGTTAGGCCATGTTGGTTTAGGGCGTCTATGACTTTTGCGATATACACTGCAATGCGGCAGACTTCTGCACTCTGCTCTACTCTAGTATTATCAGCTTGGGTCTGGGGAGGCCAGGAGTAGTGTCCACGGCACGATATTATGTGTTGGGATACGTTGGGCTCTGTTACGCGTGATTAGGTTAGGATACGACATCCTTGACTTTTGTGCTATGCATTGCAGTACGGTGCATTTCTGCTTTCTACTATGCTCTAGTATGTTCTGCTTTACCCTGGGGAGTCCAGAAATATTGGCCTCAACGCGTGGTGTTGAGTTACACGAAGTTTGGATAAGTTGTGTTAGGACAGGTTAACTTGGGGTATCTCACAATTTTGTGCTATGCAATGCAGTCCAGTGTATTTCTGCGCATTACTGAGATCTAGTGTATTGTGCTTGGTTCTGTGGATGCCAGAGATAGTGGCAGCGGGACGTTACGTTGAGTTAGGATGCGTTTGGCTTTGTTACGATTGGCTATGATACGATTGAATAACTTTGACTCTAGTACGTGCTGCTTGTCTCTGCAGATGCCACCGATATTTGTTTCGTCGTGTTAGGTCGAGTTAGGGTACGGTTGGTTATGTTACGTTTTGCTACGTTATAATAGGATACTCTTACCTTTGTTCTACTCACTGCTATACGGTGGATTTCCGCGCTCCAATGTTCTCTAATATGCTCTCCTTGGCTCTGGGGAGGACATCAATGGCGGTCGCTGCACGTTACATTGAGATGTACCACGTTCGTTTCGGCTAGGTTGGTTCACGCTAGCTTAGGATATCTTTGAATTTATGATATACACTGCAATGCGGTGGATATCTGCGCTCTGCTGTGCTCCAATATTTTCTGCTTGGCTCTGCGGAGACAAGCAACAGTTGTCTCCGCACGTTAGGTCGTGCTATGTTATGTTTGGTTAGGTTAGGTTTGGTTAAGCTCGGTCAATTTATATTCGTCTTTCGTGCCATAAACTCCAATTCTTAGGATTCGTGCGCTCTACCGTGCTCTGCTATATTCTACTTGGCCTTGAGGGTGTCAGCAACTAGGCCTTGGCAGGTTAGGCTGTTAGGATATGTTTCCTTATGCTAGGTTAGGGTAGTTTCTGTAAGGATAGCTTTGCCTTTCGTGCTATACGCTGTTGTCCAGTGGATTTCTGCGCTCGAATGAGCTCTACTACATTCTGATGGGCCTTCGGGAGGCCAGAAATGGTAGTCGCGGCACATACGTTGAGTCAGGGCATGGTTGGTTAGGTTATCATACCCTCGGTTATTTTCGGACAGCTATGACTATTGATCTGTACCCTGCGATTCTACGGATTTGGGCGCTCTACTGTCCTCTGCTATGTTCTGCTCGATTCTGGGGAGGCCAGCAATATTGGTCCCGGTACGATAGGTTGAGGTATGTTACGTTTGGTTATGTTAAGGTTGGATAAAATAGGACAGGCTAACTTTGACTTCTGTTCTGTACACTGTTATTCGGCGGACTTCTGCGCACTAGCGTGCTATTGTATGGCCTGCTTGGCTCACGCAAGCACAGCGATGGTGGTCTCGGCATGTTATGTTGGGCCGTGCTAAGATTGGTTAGGTTAAATTGGGTCATTTAAAGTTTGGGCAGCATCGACTATTTTGCAACACACTCAAATGAGTTGGATTTCTGCGCTCTGCTGTGCTCTAGTATATTCTGCTTGTCTTTAGGTAGGCCAGCAATAGCGGTCTCGGCACGTTATGTTGATCTATGCTACGTTCGACTTTGTTACATTTGTCGAGGTTAGGGTAGGATAGTTTGGACTTTTGTGGTGTACACGGCTATCCGCGGATTTCTGCGCACTCCTGTGTTCTAATATTTTCTGACTGGATCTGGGGAGGGCAGCAATAGTGGCTGGGTTACGTTTGGCTTGGTTTTGATTGTCTACTTTAACTATTGCTCTGTACACTGCCATTCGGTTGGGTCTCTGCCCTCTACTGTTCTCTAATATGCTCTGCCTGGCTCTGGAGAGGCCAGCAATATTGGTCTCGTGATGTTATGTTTAGTTACCCTACGTTTGGATAGATTAGGGTGGGACAAGTTAGGTCCGGATATATTCGTCTATTTTGCTATGCACTGCAATGCGGTGGATTTTCGTGCTCGGCTGTGCTCGAACGTACCTTGATTGGCTCTGGGTAGGCCAGAAATGGTGATCTCTGCACGTTTCGCTGAGCTAAGCTACGTTCGGTTATGTTATGTTTGGTGAAATTTGGATAAGGTAGTTTAGACTTTTGGGCTATACTCTGCCGTCTGCAGATTTCTGCGCTCTACTGTGCTCTGGTATATTCTGTTGGGTTCTAGGGAGGCCAAATATAGCGGTCGCGGGACGTTATGTTGAGTTAGGCTACGTTTGATTTTGTTACGATTGGTTATGTTAGGACGGTATATATCTGTCTTTTGCGCTGTATAGTGCAATGCGGTGGATATCCGCACTCTGCTGTGCTCTAGTGTATTCTGCTTGGATCTGTGGAGGCCAGCATTTGTGGCCTCGGCACGTTAGGTTGACTTTATCTGCGTTTGCTTATATTACGTTTGGTTAGGCTATGAGAGTCTACATTGACTTATGTGCTGTACACTGTTATTCGGTGCACTTCTGCGCTCTATTGTGTTCTGATACGCTCTGCCTGGCTCGTGGGTAGCCAGTAATTGTGGTCTCCGCATGTTAGGTTGTGTTAGGCTTCGCTCGGATGGGTTACGCTTGGTGAGGCAAGGATGGTATAGTTTTGAATTTCGAGGTATACTCTGCTATCCGCGGATTCCTTAGGTCTTCTGTGCTACAATATGTACTGCTTGGCTTTGCGGAGGTCAGCAATAGTGTTCTCGGCACGTCAGATCGTGTTATGTTACGTTTGGCTAGGTTAGGTTTGTTTGGGTCAAGTTACGGCATTTTCGACTCTTCTACAATACACTGCCGTTATATGGGCTCCTACGCTCTACTATCCTCTAATATATTCAGCTTGCCGATGTGGAGGCCAGAAATTGTGGTCTAGGCACGTTAAGTTTGATTTGGTTGCGTTTGGTTATGTTACGTTTGGTTAGGTTAGGATAGGGTAACTTTTTACTTTTGTGCAATACGCTGCTACTCGGTGGGCCTTTACCCTCTACTGTGATCTAATATGCACTGCTTTGCTCTGCTGTATGCCAGAAACAGCGGCCGCGGCGCAATATGTAGAGTTAGATTACATTACGTTATGTTAGTTTTGCACGGGTTAGGTCAAGATATCTTCGACTTTTGTGCTGTCCACAGCTTTGCGGTGGATTTCAGCGCTCTGATGTGCTTTTGTACACTCTGCTTTTCTCTGTTGAGGCCTGCAATAGTGGTCTCGTCATGTTCGGATAAGCTAAGTTACGTTTGGATATGTTACGTTTGGCTAGGTTAGGATAGGCTACTTCGGCTCTAGTGCATTACACTGCCATTCGGTGGATTCCTGTGATCTACTGTGCTCTAGTGCATTCTGCTTGGCTGAGGGGTGGCCGGAAGCAGTGGCCGCGGCACGTTATGTA
Organism: Eufriesea mexicana; assembly: GCF_001483705.2. NCBI lineage: Eukaryota > Metazoa > Arthropoda > Insecta > Hymenoptera > Apidae > Eufriesea > Eufriesea mexicana. Next base: position 41,938 of record NW_016908231.1, on the reverse strand, counting down.
GTGCTATGCTACGTTCGGTTAGCTTAGGTTAGGTCCGGTTAGGTTAGGATGTCCAATACTTTTGCGGTATACACTGCTAATCGGTGGATTTCTGCTCTTGACGTTGCTCTACTATGCTCCGCTAGACTGGGGGGGGGGGGCGAGCAATAATGGCCGTGGCACGTTAGGTTGAGCTATGCTACGATTGGTTAGGTCATGTTAGGCCATATTCGGTCAGGATAGCTATGACTTTCGTGTTATGCACAGTTTTTTCTGGATTTCTGTCATCTGCCACGCTCTACAACATTTTGCTTGGATCTGGGGTGGCCAAGAGCAGTGGTAGCGGCACATTATATTCAGCTATGCTTCGTTTTGTTAGGTTGGATTAGGTCAGGTTAGGTTAGAGTATCTACGGCTTTTGTACTATTCACTGTAATGAGATGGATTTCTACGCACTGCTTTGCTCTAGTATATTCTGCTTGTTTATGTGGGGCCACCTGTAGTGGACTCGACGTGTTAGGTTCTGTTAGGTTACGTTTGGATATGTTACGTTTGGCTAGGTTAGGATAGGCTGCCTTGTATTTTGTGCTATACACTTCTATTCCCTGGATTCCTGCGCTCTAATGTGCTCTAATTTTCTCTGCTTGGCTCTTGTGTGGCCAGTAATAGTGGCCTCAGCACGTTAGGTTTAGTTACACTACGATTGGGTAGGTTTGGTAGGGACAGGTTGTGTCCGGCTATGTTCGAGTTTTGTGCTATACACTGCAATGCGGTGGACTTCTGGGCCCTGCTGCGCTCTTGTATAATCTGCTTGGACCTGGGAAAACCAGCTGTAATGGCGTCGGCGCGTTAGCTTTAGCTATGATACGCTTGGATGTCCTAGGTTTGGTTAGGTTATCGTTGGATAGTCAAGTCTTGTGTGCTATACACAGCTATCTGCGAATTTCGCGTTCTACTCTGCTCTAGTATATTCTGCTTTGCTCCGCGGATTTCACAAGTAGCGGTCTCGTCATGTTAGTTCGAATTAAACTACGTTTGGAAATGTTACGTTCGGCTAGGTTACTGTAGGCTACTATGACTTTCGTGTTACACACTGCTTTTAGGAGGATTTCTATGATCAACAGAGCTCTACTATATTCTGCTTGTCTTCGTCGATGCTAGCAGCAGTGGTCGCTGCACGTTATGTTGAGTTATGATACGCTTGGTTAGGTTAAGTTAGGAGAGGTTATGTTAGGTTATCTTAGACTTCTGTGCTATACACGGCTATTCGATGGATTACTGAGCTCTACATTGCTCGACTATTCTTTGCTCGACTCTGGAGAATCGAGCAATAGCGGTCGTAGCACGTGAGGTTGGGTTAGATTACGCTTGGTTTGGTTAGGTTAGTCCGTGTTTGGTTGGTATAGCTTAGACCTTCGTGCTATACACAGTTTTTCGTTGGACTTCTGTGATCTAGTGTGCTCTACTACATTCTGCGATGCACTGAGGGTGCCAGTGGCAGCGGTCGCTTCACAGCCACTTGTGTTATGCTGCGTTCGGCTCGGTTAGGTTAGGGTACCTTCGTCTTTTGTGATGTACACAGCTATCCGCGCATTTCTGCGATCTACTCTGTTCTAATATTTTCTGCATCGATGGGGGAGGACAGCAATAGCCGCATCGGCTCGTTAGGTTGAATTAGGTTACGTTTGACTAGGTTAGTTTGTGGTTAAGCCCGGCCAGGTTATCTTAGAATTTCGATTTGTACACTGCCATTCGGAGGACTTCTGCGCACTACAGCGCTCTTCCATATCCTGCTTAGTCCTAGGAATGTCAGCAATATTCTTCTCGGCACGCCAGTTTGTGTTACGTTACGTTTGGTTAGTTTAGGATAGGTTAATTTCGGTAAGTATAGCTCTGGCTTTCGTGCTATACGCAGTTGTTCGGTGGAACGCTGCGCTCAACTGTGCTCTACCATGTTCTGGTTGGCACTGGGTTGGCCACAAATAGTGTTCGCTGCACGTTTTGCTGAGGTAGGCTACGTTCGTTAGGCTATGTTAGCTTGGGTTGGGTTCGGACTGATACGACTTTTGTGCCCTACATTGCGACTCTATACATTTCAGAGCATTCCATTCCTCTAGTAAGATATGCTCTACTCTGGGGTGGCGAGCAATAGTCGTCGCGGTACGCTATGTTGAGTTATGTTACGTTTAGTCATGTCAAGTTTGGTTAAACTGGGCATGGGTATCTTTGAATTTTGTGCTGTACACTGCCATTCGGGGCATTGCTGCGCTCTAGCGTGCTCTGGTATGTTATGCCTAGCTCTGGGAGGACAACAATAGTGGTCTCGACACGTTATGTTGAGTTGGAGTACGATTGGTTATGTTGGGTTTCGTTAAGGTAAGCTACTTCGACTTTTGGATAAATTAGGATAAGATAGCTTTGAGTTTTGTGCTATACACAGTTATACGGTGGACTTCTGCGCACTAGTGTGCTCTGGTATTCTCTGCTCGACTCTGGGGAGCGCAGGAATTGTGGTCTCGGCACGTTACTTTCAGTTGGGCTTCGATTGGTTAGGTTAGATTACGACTGGTATTGTATGGTTATCTGGCTTTTTCGCTATACCCTGCAATGGGAGCGATTTCTGCGCGTTGCTGTGCCCTGGTATATTCTGCATGGGTCTGCAGTGGCCAGCAACTGTGGACTCGGCACGTTCGCTTGAGCTAGGCTACGTTGGGTTTTGTTACGTTTGGCTGGGATAAGAGGGGCTACTTACACTATTGTGTTATACACTGCTATTCCATGGATTCCTGCGCTCTAATTTGCTCTAACATTCTTTGTTTAGCCCCACGGAGGCCATGAATAGCGGTCGCGGCACGTTATGTTGTGTTACTATACGCTTGATTATGTTAGGTTAGGACACGTTTGGTTAGGGTACCTCTGACTTTTGTGCTGTGCACTGAAGTGCAGGGCATTTCTGCGCTCTACATTGCTCTACCATACTCTGCTCGACACTGGGGCGGCCAGCAATATTGTCCTCGTCATTATAGTGTGAGTTATGTTACTTTTGGTTACGTTACGTTTGGATAGGTTAGGCTACGGCAGCCTTGGCTTTCGTGCTATACATTGCAATGCGCTGCATCTCTGCTTTCTACTGTGCTCTAATTTGTTCTGCCGGCTCTGGGGCTCCAGCAATATTTGTATCGTCGCGTTATGTTGAGTTACACTATGTATGGAAATGTTAGGTTAGGGTATCTTCCACTTTTGTGTTGTGCACTGCAATGCGGTGGATGTCTGCGCTCTACAGAGATATTGTGTATTATGTTTGACTCTTGGGATGCCAGAAATAGTGGCCGCGGCATTTTAGGTTGAGTTGGGTTACATTTGGTTGGTTTATGGTAGCATGGGTAAAGTACGGATAGCTTTGATTCTTCTGCTACACACTGCAATTCTATGTTTTCTGCTCCACACTCCCCTCTAATATGTTCTGCATGTCCCTGGGGAGGCCAGCAATAGTGGTCGCGGTACGTTATTTTGAGTGATGTTACGTTCGGCTGGGATAGATTTGGTTTTGTTGGGAAGGCATAGCTTTGACTTTTGTGCTATATACTGCAATTTGGTGGATTTCTGCCCTCTAATTAGATCTAGTGTGCTTTGCTGGGCTCTGCGAAGGACAGCAATATATGTCTCGTCAAATTATTTTGAGTTAGGTTGTGTTCCGTTATGTTGCTGTTGGTTATGTTAGGAAAGGGCTTCTCCAACTTTTGCGCTATACACCGCCATTCGTTGGATTCCTACGTTCTACATAGCTCTACGATACTCCGCTCGACAATCGGGACGCCAGAAGTGGTGGTCGTCGCTCGATAGGTTGAGTTATTTCACGTTTGGTTTGATTAAGTTGGACTAAGTTTTGTTGGGATCGCTTCGACCTTCGTGCTATACACTGTCATTCCGTGGATACTTGCCCTCTACATTGCTCTACTCTGATCTGCTTGGCCTCGTGGCGGCCAGCAGTAATGGACGCGGCAGTATAGGTTGAGTTGCATTACGTTTGGTTAGGTCAGGATGGGTAGTGTTAGGTTAGAATAACTTCGACTTTTGTGTTACACACTGCTATTCTGTGGACTTGTGCGCACTTCTGAGAGCTATCACGCTCTACTTGTCTCTGTGGTCGCCAGGAATGGGGCTCTCGGCACGTTATTTTCAGTTATGTTACATTCGGTTTTGTTAGGTTATGTCCGGTTAGGGTACGATATCTTCGAGTTTTGTGCTTTACACTCCATTGCGGCGGATTTCTGCGCTCCACTCTGCTCTAGTATACTCTGCTTTGCTCTGGGGATGTCAGCAATAGTGGTCTTGGCACGATAGTTTCAGTCATGATACCTTTGGTTCCGTTAGGCCAGGGTAGCTTTGAGTTTTGTGTTGTGCACTGCTATTCGATGGGCTTCTGCGCTCTACTGTGCTCTAATATATTCTGCTTGGCTCTGGGGAGCCCAGGAATTGTGGTCTCGGCACGTTAGGTTAAGTTAGGTTTCGTCTGGTTATATTGCGTTTGGATGGGTTAAGGTAGGGTAGCTTCAACGTTTGCGCCATACACTGATATTCGGTGGATTTCCGGGCTCTACGATGGTCTACTATACTCGTATTGACCCTGAGGAGGCCAGTGATAGTGGTCTCGGCCCGTTAGGTTGCGTTATGCTGCGTGTGGCTACGTTACGTTCTCCTGGGTTAGGTCTATATAGATTTGACTGTCGTGTTAAAACTGTTATTCGGTAGATTTCTACGCTCCACTGTGCCCTAGTACGTTATGCTTTGTTCCGTGGAAGCCTGTAATTGTGGTCTCGGCAAGCTAGGTTGCAATAGGATACGATTGGCTAGGTTATGTTATCTTCGGTAAAGTTTGGGTAGCTTCGACTTTTCTGCTATACACTGGGGTTCTATATATCTCTGCGCACAAGGCTCCTCCGCTGTGCTAAGCTTGGCTCTGTGGAGGCCTGCAATACTTGTCGTGGCGCGTTAGGTGCAGTTAGATTACGTATGGCTAGGTTAGGTTAGGTTGGGTTAGGTCTGCATATCTTAGACATGTGTGCTCAACGCTGATATTCTAAGGGCCTCTCTGCTCCAATGTGCTCTATCATATTCTGCTTGCCTCTGGGGAAGTCAGCAGTAGTAATCCCGGCACGTCAAGTTTAGTTACTCTGCGCTTGGTTAGGTTAGGTTGGGCTAGGTTATGTCTTGGTGTAGTCGGCTTTTCTGCTGTACATTATTTTTTGGTGGCGCTCTGCGCTCTACTGTGCTCTGCTATACTCTGGAGGCCAACAATAGTGGCCATGGAACGATAGTTTCCGTTAGGCTACGTTTGGTAATATTACGATTGGTTAGGATATGATACGGTGGCTTTGACTTTCGTGCTATACACTGCTGTCCGGCGGATTTCTGCGCTCAACTGTGCTCTAATATGCTATGATTGGCGATGGGGAGGCCACTAATAGTGGTCTCGGCACGTTACGTTGAGTTGGGGTAAAATGAGTTATATTAGGATAGGTCAGGTATTGTTTGGTTGTATTTGACTTTTTTGTTATACGCAGCAATGCGGTGTATCTGTGCGCTTTACTGTACTCTAGTATATTCTGCTTGTCTCTTGGGATGCCAGAAATGGTGTCCTCTGCTCGATAGTATGAGATAGGTTACGTTCGGTTGTGTTACGTTCGGATATGTTAGGAAACGTTGGCCTTGGCTTTTGTGCTATTCGTTGCTGTTCGGTGAATTTCTGCCTTCTACTGTGCTTTAAAATGATCTGCTTGGCGCTGCAGAGGACAGCAATGGTGGTCTCGGTACGTTAGGTTGCGTTTGGCTACGTTTGGCTATATCCAGTTTTATTGCGTTAGGCTTGGGTAGCTAAGACGTTTGTGCTTTGCACCGACGTACGGTGCATCTCTGCCTTCCACGGTACTCTAGAATGCTCCGCATGGCTCTGGGGAGGCCAGCAGTAGAGGTCTCGACACGTTAGGTTATGTTGCGTTACGTATGCTTATATTACGTTTGTGCAGGTTACGACCGGGTGGATTTGATTCGTGAGGCATACACTGGTATTCGGTGGATTTGTACGATCTACATAGCTCTACTATACTCTGCTCGCCTTAGGGGAGCACCGTAATCGTTGCCTCGGCACGTTAGGTTGGGTTATGCTACGTTTTGTTCAGTCATGTTAGTTTCGATTAGTCCTGGATAGATTAGTCTTTCGCACTGTACACTGCTATTCGGTGGTATTCTGCTCTCTACTGTGCTGTGCTATGGTCAGTTCGAAACTGGGGAGGACAGCAATAGTGATCGTGGCACGTTCTTTTGTGTTCAACTACATTTGGTTATGTTACAATTTGCTATGTTAGGAGATGGTGGCATTAACTTTTCAGCTAAGTCGCTCCTGTCCGGTGGATTCCTGCGCTCTACTGTGCTCTAGTGTGTTATGCTTTGCCCTGGGGAGTTCAGGAAAAAAGGTGTAGGCGCGTCAGATTGAGTTAGGTACGTTTGGTTGTATTCCGTTTGGACTTATGTTAGGAGATGGTGGCATTAACTTTTTAGCTAAGTCGCTCCTGTCCGGTGGATTTCTGCGCTCTTCATGGCTCTACCATACACTGCACGGCCTTGTGGAGACCAGCAATGGCGGTCGTGGCACGATAGGTTCAGTCAGGTTTCGTTTGGTTACATCAGGTAATGTTACGTTTGGTCAGGATGGTTTAGACTCTTGTGGTACACGCTGATATTGGGTGGATTTCTACGCTCTACTGTGTTCTACTGTATTCTGCTTGGACGTGGGGAGTCTATCAATAGCGTCCGCGGCACGTTATGTTCAGTTACCGTATGTTTGACTACACAGAGGTCCATAGATTAACAGCGTATAGCACAAAGTTACACTTATCCCATCGTAACCAAACGTAACATAATCGAACGTAACCGAACTAAAACTAACGTGCCTTGGAAACTACTGCTGGCATCCCCAGAGACAAGTAGAATATACTAGGATACGGTAGAGCGCAGAAACCCGCCGATTGGCAATGTGTAGCACAAAACTCAAAGCTACCTTCTGCTAACCTAACCAATCGTAACATACCCAAACGTAACCTAACTCAACCTAGCGAGCAGCGAACACTGTTGCTGGCCTCCATAGTGTCGAGCAGAGTATAGTAGAGTAGAGTAGGGTGCAGGAATCCTCCGAATAGCAGTCTTTGCCAAGAAAGTCATATCGATCCAAACCTAACTCGAACAAACGTAACATAACCAATCGCAACCTAACACAACCTGTCGTGGCATGACCACTATTACTGGCTTCACCAGATTCGAGCAGGGTATAATAGAGCACAGTAGAGCGCAGGAGTCCACCGAAAAGCAGTGTATACCACGAGAGTCAAAGATATTCAAACCTAACCAAAACTTACATAACCTAAACGTTCCCTATCTCAACCTAACGTTGCGAGACCACTTTTGCCGCCATAGCTAGCCAAGCAGAGCATATTAGAGCCCACAAGAACGCAGAAATCCACCGGGTGGCTGTGTACAGAGCAGTAGTCAAAGCCATCCTAACAAAGCCAAACCTAACCAACCCAACCATGCGTAACCTAACTAAACCTATCGCGCCACGACCGCCATTGCTGTCCTCCCCGGAATCGTGTAG
>NW_016908231.1:6834-34265 GCF_001483705.2 Eufriesea mexicana | reverse complement strand
GTAGGGTCTAGTAGTGGACAGTAGAGCACAGAAATTATCCGAATAGCACTGCATAGTACAAAGGTCAAAGCCACGCGAACCGAACTTAACCTGACCTAACATAACCAAGCGTATCATAACTCAACCTTACTCGACAGGCCCGCAATTGCTGGCCTCCAGAGAGCCAAGCGGAATATATTATTGTACATCAGATAGCAGAAATTCACTGTATGCCAGCGTATAGCGCAAAAGTCTATGCTAATCTATCCCAACCGTACCGAACGTAACATAACCAAGCGCAAGATAACTCTGCCCAACGTATCGAGACCACTACTGCTGGCCACGCCCGTATCCAAGCAGAGAATATTAGATCGCAGTAGACCGCATAAATGCAACGAATAGCAGTTTACAGCACAAAAGAGGATGCTACATTAATCAAACCGGACCAAGGCGGACCTAACCAAACGTAGGATAACCGATCGTAACGTGCCGCGACCACTATTCCTGGCTTCCACAGGGAACGCAGAATATGATAGAGCGCAGTAGAGCACAGTGGTCCATAGAATTGCAACGTGTTGCGCAAGGGTCATAACTATCCCGTCCTAACGCAATGTAACCCAGCCTAACCAAACGTAACCTGATGAAACCGAAAGTGCCGCTACGACCATTGCTGGCCTCCCCAGGGCAATGCAGAACATATTGGAGCGGAGTAGAGCGCAGAAATCCGTAGAACAGCAGTGTACAGCAGAAAAGTCAAGATACCCATACTTAACCAAGCCTAACGTATTCTAACCCGATATTGCCAAACGCAACATAATGTGCCGCGACCACTGTTGCTGTCTCCCACAGGGAACTCAGATTAGAGTAGAGCACTGTAGAGTGAAGGAATCTACCGAATAACATGTATAGCACGAAAGTCGCAACTATGCTAGCCAAACTTAACCTAACCTAACCTAAACAAACGTAACCTAACTCAACCTAACGTGACACGGCCACTACGCCTAGCCACCCGAGATTCAGGCAGAGAAAATTAGATCACGGTATATGGCGGATGTTGAAGGAATAGCAGTGTATAGCGCAAAACTCAAAGCCATCATTACAAACCAGGCATAACCTAACATTTCCAAACTTAGAATAACTAAACGTAACGTGCCGATACCTCTGTTGCTGGCCTCCCCAGAGACAAGCTCAACATATTAGAGTACAGTAGAGCGCAGAAATCGACTGTATAACAGTGTTGAGCACGAAGGTCAAACCTACTCTATCCAAACCATATCAAACGTAACCTAACCAAACGCAACATAACTCTGCCCAAATAGTCTAGATCACTACCGCTTACTGTCCGGAGACAAGCAGAGTATACTAGAGCGCAGTAGATGGCACACGTCCGGAGAATATCATTGTTGAGTACATATGTCCAAGCCATCCGAACCTAACCCAACGAAACCTAACCTAGCAAAGCGTAATCGAACTCAACCTATCGTGCCCCGACGACTAGTGCTGGCTTCCGGAGAGCCAAGCATAGCGTAGTAGAGGAGAGTAGGGCGCAGAAATCCACAGAATCGCAGTGTATAGCAGAAAAGTCGATGCTGTCCAAACACAACCAATGCTAGCGTGACATAACGAAGCGTATTCTACCTCGAGCTAACGTGCTGAGACCACTATTACTACCCTCCGAAGAGCCTTGCAGGACATACTTGAGCACAGTAGAGCGTAGAAACCACCGAAGTGCAGTGTATAGCCTAAAAGTCAATGCCAACATATCGTAACCTAATCAAACGTAATATAGCCAAGCGCAATTTAACTTACCCTGGCGTGCCGAGACAAATACTGCTGGCCTCCACAGAGGCAAGTAGCATATACTAGAGCATAGTAGATCGCAGGAAGCCACCAAAGAGCAGGTTAGAGAGCAAAGGGCAGTGATATCCAACCTGACCTGACCCAAGCTATCCTAACCAAACGTAGAATAACTGAACCAAAGGAGCTGAGATACCCATTGCCGTCCCCCAGAGCCAAGCAGAACATATTAGAGAACAAGAGCGCAGAAATCCACCAAATAGCAGTTTGTTACACAAAATTCAAGTCCACTAAAACCAAACGTAACCGACCCTAACCGAAGCGAACGTAACATAATTCAACCTAACTTGCCCACATCACTATTGCTGACCTCCGCCGGGCCAAGCAGATTATTCCAGAGCACCGTAGAGCGCAGAAATCCGCTGCACTGGTGTGTAACGCAGAAGAGTAGAAGGTATCCTAACCAAACGTGACATAGCCTTACCAATCCCATTCTAACGTGCCAAGCCCACTGCTGCTGGCCTCCCCACCCCCAAGCATGGCACATTGGAGGAGAGTAGAGCGCAGAGGTCCATATGACGGCAATGTATGGCACGAAGGTCAAAGATATACCAGCCTAAACCAAACAAACGTAACATAACCGAACGTAACCTAAACAAGCCTTTCGCGCCGCGGCCACTACTTCTGGAATTCCCAGATCAAAGCGGAAGATATTAGATCACAGCAGAACGAAGAATTCCACCGGGTAGCAGTGTACAGCACAAAAGTCAGAGCTTTCCAGTCCTAACCTAACCAAACGTAGCAGCACCGTACGTAATCTGTCTAAACCTTGCGTGCCGAGGACGCTACTGCTGACCTACCCAGAGCTAAGCGGATCATACTAGATCACAGTAGAGCGCAGAGATCCACGGAATTGCAGTGCAGGGCACAAAAGTAAAAGCTATCCGAACAAAACATAGCCTAAATTTGACCAACCCAACGTAAACTAACTCAACATAACGTGCCGAGAGATCTATTGGTGGCATCCTCAGTGCCGTGCAGAGCACAGTAGTGCAATGTAAAGCGCAGCAATCCACCGGGTAGCAGCATATAGCACAAAAGTCAATACCACTCTATCCTAACCTGTCCAAACGTAACACAACCAATCGTAACATAACTCAACATAACGTGCCGAAGCTACTATTGCCGGCCCTTCCAGAGTCGAGGAAATTATAGTAGAGCACAGTGGAGCGCAGAAACCAACCGAAAAGCAGTGTATACCACGCAAGTCAATGCTATCCAAACCCAACCCAGACTAACATAGCCAATCCAAACGGATCCTAACACAATCTAACGTACCGAGACCACTATTGTTGGCATGCACATAGACGAGCAGAGTATAGTAGAGCAATGTGGAGCGCAGAAATCCATCGGATTGCAGTGTATAGCTCAAAGATCACTGCTACGCTCCCCTAACGTATCCAAACGTAACATAACCAAACGTAACCTGTCTCAACATATAGCGCCACTGCCACTAATCCTGGCCACCACAGAGCCGAACAGAGTATAGTAGAGCACAGTAGAGCGCAGGGTTCCACCGAATAACGGTATATAACACGACAGTCAATACTATCCAAACCTAACGCAAACTAACATAACACTACCAAACGAAGCATAAACCGACCTATCGTGGCGAGACCAGTATTGCTGGCATCCGCAGAGCCAAGCATAGCGTATTAGTGGACAGCAGAGTGCAGAAACACACCGACTAGCAGTGTATAGTGCAAAAGCCAAATCTACCCCAACCAAATATAACCAAATCTATCCTAACAAAGCATAACGTATCTCAACCCAGCCTGCGGCGACTGCTATTCCCGGCGTACCCAGACACAAGCTGAGTACGAGAGCGCACTGTGGAGCGTTGAGGTACACAGAATAGCAGTGTGTAGCGCAAAAGTCGAAGATATCCTAACATAACGCATCGTAACATATCCCAACCAAACGCATTCTAACTAAACCTAACGTACCGCGACCATAATTGCTGGCCTCTCGAGTATCGCGCAAAGTATAGTACAGCAATTTAGAGCTGAGAAATCCGCCGAAGAGCTGTGTACATCGCAAACTTCTAAACTATCGTATACTAACCTAACCAAATGCAACATAACCATACGCAACCGAACACATCCTAGCGTGCCGAGAGCACTACTAATGGTCTTCCCATAGACAAGCATAATGTACTGGAGCACTGTTGTGCGCAGAAGTCCACCGAAGAGCATTGTATAGCACAAACGTCAAAGCAACCCTATCCAGCTTATCATACCCTAACCAAACCGTGCGTAACCTAACTCAATCGAACGTGCCACTACTGCCATTGCTGGCCTCCGCACAGACAAGCAGAATTTACTAGAGCACAGTAGACCGCAGAAAGCGTTCAAATAGCGCTGTATAGCTGAAAAGTCAAAGATATCCTGACCTAACCTGACTTATCCTAACCTAACCGAACATAACCTAACTATTCCTAACGAGACGAGTCCGCCATTGCTGTCCTCCCCATTTCCAAGCAGAACGTATTGGGGGAGAGTAGAGCGCAGGAATCTTCCGTACGTCAGCGTAAAGCGCAAAAGTCACAGCTATCGTAACCTGACCTGACCAAATGTAAAATAACCGATCGTCTTGACTTTTGTGTTATTCAAGGCTATACGGTGGATCCCTGCTCTCTACTGTACTCTAATGCGTTCTGCTTGGCCCTGCGGAGGCCAGCAATAGTGGTCTCGGCACGTTAGGTAGGGCTATGTCACATCAGGTTATGTTACGGTTGACTAGGTTAGCAGATGATAGCCTTGACCTTAGCGCTATAGTCCGCTATTAGGTGGATATCTGCGCCCAAAAGTTCTCTGGTATCTTCAGCTTGGCTCTGGAAAGGCCAGCAATGGTCGTCTCGGCACGTTATGTTGAGATATGTTATGTTCGGTTAGGTTAGGTTAGGATAAGCTTGGTTTGGATAGCTTTGGCTTTTGTGCTGTCCACTGCTATTCGGTGGATCTCTGCGCTCTTCATTGCTCTACTATACTCGGCTCGAACTTGGGTGACCAGCAATAGCGGTCGTGGCACGGTAGCTCTTGTAAGATTTCGTTCGGTTAGGTTACGATAGGCTACGTTCGGAAAGGGCGGCTTTGACATTTGCGCTAGACACAGCTATTCTGTGATTCTTAGCGCTCTGCTGTGCTATAATGTGATCTGCTTGGCTTTGGGATGGCCAGGAATGGAGGTCGCGTCTCCTTAGGTTTGGTCATTCTACGTTTGGTTAAGTTAGGTTACGTCAGGTTATGTTGTGGTATCTTCGACTTTTGTGCTATACACTGTTATTCGGTGGATTTCTAAGCTCTACTGTGCTCTAGCATACTCTGCTTTGCTCTGGGGATGCCAGCAATACCGGTCTCGGCTCGTAAGGTTGAGTAAGGTAACGCTTCGTTATACTGGGTATGGTTATGTTACTACATTGTAGCTTTGACCTTTATGCTATACACCGATATTCGGAGGATTTCTGCCATCTACTGTGCTCTAGTATACTCTGCTTGGCTCTGGTGAGTCCGGCAGTATTGGTCTCGGCAGGATAGTCTGAGTTAGGCTGCGTTTGATTATGTTATGCTTGGTCAGGTTAGGATAGGATATCTTTGATTTCTGTGTCATAAACCTCTATTCGGAGGACTGCTGCGCTCTACATTGCTCTACTGTCTCTGTTCGACTCTGGGGAGGCCAGCAATAGTTATCTCGGTACGTTAGGATGAGTTAAGCTACGTTAGGTAAGGTTATGGTTGCTTGGGTTTGGTTTGGATATCTTTGTCTTCCTTGCAGTAAGCTGCGATTCTACGGATTTCAGCGCCCCACTCGCTTCGGATGTCTCCTGCTTGGTTAAGGGGTGGCCAGCATTATTGGTGGCCGCACGTTTGGTTGAGATCGGTTCCTTTTGGTTTTGTTACTATTGGTTAGGTTGGCACGGGGTATCGACGACCTTTGCGCTGCATGCTGCTTATCGGTGGATTTTTCCGCTCTACTGTGCTATAATGTGTTCTGCTTTGCTGTGGACTGGCCAGCAATAGGGGTCTGGGCACGTTAGTTTGTGATAGACAAAGTTTGGTCATGCTAAGTTTTGTAAGGTTAGTAGAGGGTTGTTTTGACTTTTTTGCCAAACGCGGCTATTCGGTGGATTCCAGCGATCTACATCGCTCTACTATACTCTGCACGGCCCTCGTGATACCAGCAGTAACGTTCTCGCAAGTTACATTGTGATAGATAACGTTTGGTTATGTTGCGATTTGTTACGTTAGGATAGGGTAACTTTGACTTTTGTGCTGTGCACTGCAATTTTATGCATTGCTGCGATCTACTCTCCTCTCATGCGTTCCGCTTGGTCCTGTGGGGCCAGCAATAGTGGACTAGGCACGTCGGGATGGGTCAGTTTATTTTCGGTTATGTTATCTTAGGTTACGTTCGATAAAGGTAGCTTTGACTTTCTTGCTATACACATACATTCGGTGGACTTCTGCGCTCTGCTGTGCTCTACTATTTCTGCATGGCCCTGGTGTGGTCAGCAACTCTAGCCTCAGCACGTTGGCTTCAAATATGTTGCGTTTGGTTATGTGACGCTTGGCTGCTTCAGGAGAGTATAGCTTTGCCTTTTTACTATACACTGCTATTCGCTGGTTTTATGCCTCCCACTGTGCTCTAATATGTACTGCTTAGTCCTGGGGTGGCCAGCAATAGAGGCCTCGTCGCATCAGGTTTAGGTATTCTACGTTCGGATTGGTTAGGATAGGACATGTTCGGTTAGGATGCCTTCCAGTTTTGTACAATACACTGCAGTGCCTAGTATTACTGCGCCCTACTGTATTCTAGTATATTCTGCTTAGCTCTGGGGAGGCAAGGAATAGTGGTGCAGGCGTGTTACGTTGAGTTAAGCTACTTTCGGTTATGTTAAGTATGGTCATTTTGTATATGGTAGCTTCGACTATTGTTCTATGCCCTGCGATTCTATACACTTCAGCGCTCTACTCTTTTCCGATATGTTGTACTTTGCTCTGTGGATGGAAGCAATAGTGGTCTCGGCACTCTGGGATAATTCTGGTTACGTCTGGTTACGTTACGTTTGGTCAGGTTAGAAAGGAAATCTTTGATTTTTGCGTTATACACATGTATACGGCTGATTTCTGCGCTCTACTGCGTTCTCATATGATCTGCTTGCCTCTGGGGATTCCAGAAATAGTGGCCGTAGCTCATTCGGTCAGGTTAGGTTACGTTTGTCTTGGTTAGGTTAGGCTAAGCTTGGTTAGGATATCTTTGACGTTTGTGCTGGACACTGCTATTCGGAGGACTCCTGCGCACTACTGTGTTCTAGTATATTCTGCATGCCAATCGGGAGGCCAGCAGTAGCGCCCTCGGCACGTTAGGCTGAGGCAGGTTGCGTTTGGCTATGCGACGTTTGGTGTGGTTTGGATAGGGTAGCTTACACCTTTGTGCTATACATCGCTCTTCGGTGGATAGCTGCGCTCTACAACGATGTACTGTGCCCTGCTCGACTCTCAAAAGGCCAGCAAAAGTGATTGCGGCAAGTTAGGCGGTGTTAGGATACGTTCGCTTAGGATAGGCTCCGTTGCGATAGGACAGGATAACCTTGACGTTCGTGTTATAAACTGTTATTAGGTGGAATTCCGCTCTCTACTGTGCTCTACTATACTCTGCCCGAATCTGGTGTGCCCGGCAATAGTGTTCGCGGCACTTTACTTTGAGTTATGTTACTTTCGGCTATGTTACGATTTTCATGGCAAGGAAACGTTGGTCTCAAGTTTTGTACTATACACTGCTATTTGGTATACTACTGCGCTCTACTGTGCTCTAATATATTCTGCTTGACTCTCAGGAGGCCAGCAATGTTGGTCGCTGCACGTTTGTTGTGTTAGGTTACGCTTCTTGCGGATAGGGCAGGCTAAGTTTGATTAGTATGGCTTTGACGTTTGTGATATACTATGCTCCTCGCCGGATTTCTGCGCTCCACTGTGCTCCAGTACATTCCGCTTAGCTATGGGGGATCAGCAATAATGCTCATGGCGCAATGGGTTTAGTTATGATGTGCTTGTTTGTGTTACGTTCGGTGAGGTTCGGGGAGGATAGCCTAGACTTTTGTGCTATACACGGCCCTTCGGTGAATTTGCGCGCCCTTCGTTGCTCTAATATACCCTACCCGACTCTGGGGTGGGCCACAATTGCGGTAGTGGCGTGATAGTTTGAGTCACGATACGTTTGGGGATGTTAGGTTATGTTAGGTTTCACTAGGACTGCTTTGGCTTTTGTGCTGTACCCTGCTATTTTGTGAGTTTCTGCGCTGTACTCTGCTCTCATATAGTCTGCTTGTCTCCTGGGAGCCCAGCAAAAGTGACCGTTGCGCGTTTGGCTGCGTTAGGTTACGTATGGCTTGGTAAGGTAAGGTTATGTTTGGTTGGGATTGCATTGACGTTTGCGCTATACACTGCTGTTCGGTGGATTTCACAGCTGTTTGTTGCTCTCACATACCCTACTCGACCCTGAGGAGGCCAGCAACGGTAGGCGTGGCACGATAGGTTTAGCCTTTTTACGCCAAGTTATGTTAGGTTTGGTTAGGTTTGGTCAGGATGGCTTTGACTTTGGCGATATACTCAGCTATTCGGTGAATTTCTGTGCTCTACTGTGCTCTAATATGCCCTGCTTGGCTCAGGGAATCCCACCAATAGTGGTCTTGGCACGTAGCGTTGAGCTATGGTACGTTTGGTTTTGTTATGCTTTGTTAGGTGAGGGTAGGATGTCTTTGACTCGTGAGCTATACACACCTGTCCGGTGGATTTCTGCGCTCTACTGTCCTCTAATACGTTCTGCTTTGCACTGCGTATAGCGCAGCAGTAGTGGCCAAGGCACCTTCGGTTGCGATGGGTTACGTTTGGTGAGGTCAGATTGTGTTACGTTTGGCTAGGCTACTTTGACTTTAGTGTTATACACTGCTAGCCGGTGGAATCCTGGGCTCTACTGTGCTCTGGAATGACCGTATTGTCTCTGGGGTGGGAAAGAGGGCGGTCTAGGCGCTTCAGGTTTTGTCAGGCTATGTTTGGCTACGATTCGTTAGCTTGGGTTAGGTTTGGCAAGCTTTGACTCTTCTGATACACACTGCGATTATACGGATTTCTGCGTTCTACTTTCCACTAACGTGTTCTGCTTGGCTCTGGGTAGGCCAGGAATATTGTTCGCGGCACGTCAGGTTGTGTTATGTTACGTTCCGTTATGGTACGTTTGGTTAGGTTAGGATAGGATATCGACGAATAAACTACTATGGTCGGCTATTAGGTGGACTACTGCGCCCAACAGTGCTCTAACATTTTCAGCTTGGCTCTGGCACCGCCAGTAACAGAGGTCTCAGCTCGTTATGATAAGTCAGGTCACGCTCGGTTAGGTTGGGTCAGGCTAAGCTTGGTCAGCACAGATTTAGCTTTTGTCATGTACACTGCGATTCGGTGTATTTCTGCGCTCTAGTGTGCTCTAGTATGTCCATCTTAGCTCTCGGGAGGGCAGCAACAACGGTATCGGCATGATAGGTTGATTTATGTAACGTTTGGCTATGTTCCGTTGTTTTGGGGTAAGCATGGGTAGCTTTGACTTTTCTGATGCACACTGCGATTCTATGAATTTCTGTGCTCTACCCCCCACTAATGTGTTCCGCCTGTCTCTGGGGAGGCCAGCAATGGTGGTCGAGGCATATTTGGTTGGGTTACGTTATGTTCGGTTATGTCAAGGTCTGTTGTGTTAGGAGAGGATGGCTTAGACTTTAGTGCTATATTCAGCTATAAGGTGGTCTTCTGCGCCCTACAGTGCACCAATATTTTCACCTTCGCTCAGGGAAGGCCAGCAATAGTCCTCTCGGCACGTTATGTTGAGTCAGGTTACGTTCGGTTATGTTGGGCAAGGCTGGGTTTGGTCATGTTAGCTTTAACTTTCGCGCTGCGCACTGCTATTCGGTGGATTTATGCGCTCTTCTGTGCTATAATATGTCCTGCTTGGCTCTGGGGTGGACAGCAATATTGGCCTCGCCACGTTAGGTTGAGTCTGGTTATGTTCGCATTGGGTGGGTTAGGCTAAATTTCGCTAGAATAGCTTCACTTTTTGCGCTGTAAATTGCTATTCGGTGGATTTGTGCGCTGTTCTGCAAGCTAGAATGTCCTGCTTCGCTCTGCGGTTGGCAGCAATTGTGGTCTCGGCACGTTGGTTTGGGATAGGCTATGTTCCCTTATGTTCTGTTGGTTTGGGTTAGGTTTGGGTATCGCCGACTTATCAGATATACACTGCAATCCTTTGGATATCTGCGTCCTACACTCCACTAATATGTCCTGCTTGACTCTGTGTAGGCCAGCAGTAGCCGTCGCGGTGCGATTGGCGGTGCATGGTTACGTTTGGTTATGTTACAATTGGTTAGGTTTGGAGTGGGTATCTTTGACATTAATTATATAGTCTGCTATTAGGATGGGGGGGGGGGGCAGCAAAGGTGCTCGCGGCACGTTAGGTTGAGCTGGGTTACGCTCGGTCCTGTTACGGTTGGCTAGGCAAGGAGTGGATAGCTTGGACTTTAGACCTATATTCCGCTGTAAGGTGGACTTCAGCGCCCTACTGTGCTCTAATGCCTTCACCTTGGTTATGGGAAGGCCAGCAATGGTGTTCTCGGCACGTTATGGTTAGACAGGTTACGCCCGGATAGGATGGGTTAGTATAAGTCTGGACGGGATCGGCTAAACTTTTATACTGTATACTGCTATTCGGTGGATATGTGCGCCCCACTGTCCTCTTGTGTGTTCCGTTTGGCACTGGGGAGGGCAGCAATAACGTTTTCGGCACCCCAGGTTGGGCATTCAATGTTCTGTTATCTCCTGATGGTTTGGGTTATGTTAGCGTAACTATGACTTTTCTGATGTACACGGCGATACCATGGATTTCTGCGTTCTACTCTACACTGATGTTTTCTGCTTGGCCCTGAAGGAGAGAGCAATAGCGGTTGTCGCAGGTTAGGCTGAGTTAGGTTACGTTTGGCTATGTTACTGTTGGTTAGGTTATGAGAGGATAGATTGGACTATAGTGCAATAGACTGTCATTAGGTGTATCTCTACGCGCTGCAGTGCCATAAAGTTTTCAGCTTGGCTCCGGGTAGGCCAGGAATAGTGGCCTCGGCACGTGATGTTGTGTCATGTTACGTTCGATTAGGTTGGGTTAGGCTAAGTTTGGTCACTTCCTTTGACTCTTCCTGTGTGCACTGCTATCCGGTGGATTCCTGCGCTCTACCGTAATCTGCTTGGGCCTGGGGAGGGCGGCAACTGCGGTCTCAGCACGATAGGTTTAGATAGGCTATGTTCCACTATGTTCTGTTTGTTCGGCTTAGGTTTGGGCAGCATTGACTTTTCTGATTTACGCTGCGGTTCTGTCCATTTCTGAGTTCTACTCCCCACCATTATGTTCTACTTGACCCTCGGGAGGCCAGGAACGGTGCTCGCGGCCCGTTAGCATGAGTTAGGCTATGATAGGTTATGTTACGTTTGGTTAGGTTAGGGGAGGATAGCTTTGACTTTATTGCTCTAGTCTGCTATTAGTTGGATTTCTGCGCCCTGCCGTGCACTATTGTTTTCCGCTTGCCTCCATGAAGGCAAGGAATGGTGGCCACTATACGTGACGTTGTGGCATGCTGCGTTCGGTTAGGCTGGGTTAGGATACGTTTGGTTACGATAGCATCTAATGTTGTGCTGCACACTACTATTGGGTGGATTTTTGCGATCTACTGCGCTCTAGTTCGTCCTGCGTGGTTCTGTAGAGGGCGGCAATAGCGGTTTTGGCACGTTAGGTTTTGATAAGTTGTGATTTGTTATGACCCGTTTGTCTGGCTTAGGTTTGGGTAGCTTTGCCCATCCTGATACACACTGCGATTCAATGGATTTCCGGTTTCAACTCTCTACTAATGTGTTCGGCTTGGCTCTCGGAAGGCCAGCAATAGTGATCGCGGCACGTTAGGTTGAGTTAGATCACGTTTTGTTATGTTACGATTGGTTAGGTTAGGAGATGATAGCTTGGACTTTAGTGCTTTAGTCTGCTATTATGTGGATTTCTGCGCCCTCGTTTGCTCTAATGTTTTCTGCTTGGCTCCGGGAAGGCCAGCATTGGTGGTCCCGGCACGTTATGTTGAGTCAGGTTACGGTCTGTTAGGTTGCGATAGACTAAGCTTGGTAATGATAGCGTTAGCTTTCGTGCCGTACGCTTCTGTATGGTGGATTTTCGCGCTCTACTGTGCTGTGGTATGTCCTGTGTGGCTCTGGGTAGGGCAGCAATAGCGGTATCGGCACGTTAGGTTGAGCCAATCTATGTTTGGTTTTGTTCTGTTTGTTTGAGTTTGGCTCTGGTAGCATTGACTTTTCCGATGTAAACTGCGGCTCTATGGATTTCTGCGTTCTACCCTCCACTAATATGTCCTGCTTGACTCTGGGGAGGTCAGCAGTAGTGGTCGCGTGACGTTAGGTTGGGTTAGGTTACGATTGGTTATGTTAAGTTTGGTTTCGTTTGGCGAGGATATCTTTGACTTTAGTGAAATAGTCTGCTTCTAGGCGGATTCCTGCAACCTACGAAGCTCTGATATTTTCAGCTTGGATCTGGCAAGGCTAGCAGTAGTGGTCTAGGCACGTTAAGATGAGTCGTGTTTCGTTCGGTTAGGCTGTGTTATGGTAAGTTTGGTTAGGGTTTCTGCAACTCCTGTGTCCTACGCTGCTATTCGGTAGATTTCTGCGCTCTACTGTGCTCTAGTATGTCCTGCTAGACTCTGGGGTTGCCAGAAATAGTGGTCGCGGCACGTTATGTTAAGATAGTGTACGTTTGGTTGTGCTACGATTCCTTTGGTTAGGAGAGGATGGCATTGACTTTAGTGCTATAGTCTGCTATTAGCAGCGTTTCCGCGCCCTACATTACTCTAATATTATCAGCTTGGCTCTGGCAAGGCCAGCAATGTTGGTCTCAGCAAGCTATGATGTGTCGGGCTGCGTTCGGTTTGGTTGGATTAGGATGCGTTTGTTAAGGATATCTTTAACTTTTATGCTTTGCACTGCAATTCGGTGGATTTCTGGGCTCCACTATGCTCCAGGATGCCCTGCTTGTCCCTAGGGAGGGCAGCAATAGCGATCTCGGCACGTTAGATTTTGTCCGGGTATGATGGGCTATATTATGTTGGTAAGGGTGAGGCACGGGTAGCTTCGTCGTATTCCATATATGCTGCGATTCTATGGATTTCTGCGTACTACTCTCCACTAGAGTGTCCTGCTAGGCTCTGGGGAGGCCAGCAATTATGGTCGCGGCACGTTGGGTCTAGTTGGAATACGTTTGGTTATGTTACGATTGGCTATGATATGATAGGATAGCTTTGACTTTAGTGCTATTGTCTGCTACTAGATGGATTTCTGCGACCGACAGTGATCTAATCTCTCAGCTTGGCTCTGGCAAGGTCAGCGAGAGTGGTCTCGGCACATTATGTTGTGACAAGTTACGTTCTGTTAAGTTAAGTTAGGCTAAGCTTGGTGAGGATAGCTGTAACTTTCGTGCCGTACACACCTGAATGGTGGATTCATGCGCTCTAGTATGTCCTGCTTGGCGCCGGGGAGGGCAGCAGCAGCGGCCTCGGCACGTTAGGTTGATTCCGGCTATGTTTGGTTATGTATCGTTTCTTTGGCTTGTCTCTGGTAGCTTTGACTCTTCTGATTTACACTGCGATTCCATGGATTTCTGTTGCCAATTCTCCACTAATATGTTCTGCGTGGCTCTGTGGAGGCCAGCAATAAAGGTAGTGGCAGGTTAGTTTTGGTTAAGATACGTTCAGTTATGGTACGGTTGGCTAGGTTAGGGCATGGTTGCTTTGACTTTAGTGCTGTAGTATGATATTAGGTGGTTCCCTGAGCCGTACTGTGCACTAATATTTTCAACTTGTCTCTGTGAATGCCGTCAATACTGGCTTTGTCGCGTTTTCTTGTGTCAGGTTACGTTAGGCTAGGTTGGGTTATTCCCAGTTTGGGTAGGATATCCTTAGCTTTTGTGCAGTACGCCGCTTTTTGGTGGATTTCTGCGCTCTACCCTGCTCTAGTACTGCTTTTGTGCAGTACGCCGCTTTTTCGTGTATTTCTGCGCTCTACCCTGCTCTAGTATGTTCTGTTTGGCTCTGGGGAGGCTAGCAATGGCAGCGTAAAAAGGTTACGTTCAGATATGCTGCGTTTGGTTTGGTCCGGTTGGGTCAGGTTAGGTCTGGGTATCTTTGCCATTTTTGCTATACATAGCAGTGGGGCCGATTTCTGCAACCTCCTGCGCTCTAGTATATTCTTCCAGGCTCTGGAGATGTCAGCAATGGTGGTTTCGGCAATTTGGGCTGAGTAAGCTTTCGTTTCGTTTGGTTATGTTACGTTATATTTGGTGAGTGTAGCTTTGACTTTTGTGCAACACACTACTCTTCGGTGGATCTCTGCGCTGTACATTGCTCTACTAGCCTCCGCACGGCCCTGGGAGGCCAGTAATGGTCGTCGTGGCACGTTCGGTTGTGTTAGGTTACGTTAGAATAGGTTAAGTTAGTTTGGTTTATGTTTGAATATGTTCGACTTTTCAGCTATTCAGTGCTATTCTATGGATTGCTGCGCTCCTGGTTCTTCTATTATTTTCTGCTTGGCCCTCGGGAGGGAAGCAATAGTGGCCGCGGCATGGTAGGTTCAGTTACGTTACGTTCGGCAATGCTGCGATTAGGTTAGGGTAGGATATCTTTGACTTACGTGCTATACGCTGCTATTCCGCGGCTTTCTCCTCTCTACATTTCTCTACTGTACCGAGCTCGGCCGCGGGTACGACAGCATATTGCTTGTGGCACGATACGTATTGATATGTTACGTTTGCTAGGTTAGGTTAGGTTAGGTTAGGTTGGCATAGCTTCGACTTTCGTGCTATACACTGTTAGATGGTGAATGTCTGCTCTCTACCATCGGCTAATATGTTCTGCTTTATTTCTGGGATGCCATCTATCGTGGTCCAGGCACGTCACCTTGAGTTATCTTAAGTTTGGCTAGGTTATGCGCTATTGGGTTAGGTAAGGGTCGCTTTGAGTTGTCTGCTACACACTGCCATTTTGTGTATTCCTGCGCTCTATTGTGCTCTATCTAAATCTGGTTTTCCCTGGGGACGCCAGGAATAGTGGTCGCGGCACCTTAGATTCTGCTGTTTTACGTTTGGTTATGTTACTCTTGGTTGGGTTAGCTTTGACTCTTCTGTTATTCACTGCTACCCGGTGGATTTCTGCAATCTACTGTGCTCTAGTGCGTTCTGCTTGGCTCTGGGGAGGCCAGCAATAGTGGTCTCGTCAAGGTAGGTGGAGGTATGTTACCTTTGGCTGGGCTAAGCTGCGTTGGGTTTGGTTAGGTTTCCTGCGTCTTTTGTACTGCACCCTGCTATACTAATGATTTCTGCGATCTGCTCTGGCCTAACATGTTCTGCTTTGCTCCGGGGATGTCAGAAGCTATGGTCGCTGCACGTTAGGTAGCATTAGATACCGTTTGGATAGTTAGATGCCGTTTATGTTAGTGTGGACTAGGTTAGGATAGTTTTGATTCTTGTCCCCCACACTGCAATCATATTGATTTCTGCGATCTACTCCGCTCTTTCATATTCTGCCTGTCCCTGGGGACTCCAGCAATAGATGTCGCAGCACATTAAGTTGGGATATTTTACGTTCGGTTAGGTTGCGTCAGGATCGGATTGGTTGGTATAGCTTTGACTTTCGTGCTATACACTGCTATTCGGTTGATTTCTACGCTCCACATTGCTCTTGTATATTCTGCTCTGCTCCGGGGAGGGCAGCAACAGTGGTTACGGCGCTTTATGTCGGGTTGGCTTGCGATCGGTTAGGTTTGGTAAGTTTGGGTGGGCGTGGATTGCTTCGGCATTTCCGCTATACAATGCTATTCTATGGGCTTCTGAGCCCCGCTCCTCTCTAATATTTCCTGCTGGGTTATTGGGAGGCCAGTAATAGTGGTCGCGGCTGGTCAATTTGAGCTCAGCTTCACTTGGCTACGTTAGGTTAGTTGGGATAGGTTAGGTTCGCTTTGACTTTTCAGCTGTACAGTGCTAATCTATGAATTTCTGTGCTCTACTCTCCTCTAGCATGTTCCGCATGTCACTGTGGACGCGAGCAATAGCTGTCCCGGCACTTTATGTTGAGTTATGTTGCCATCGGAAGGTATTGGTTTGTTTGGGTTAGGGTAGTTTAGCTTTGACTTTTCTGCTATACACTGCTATTCTACGGATATCTGCGCTCCACTCTCATATATTATGAAGGGCTTGGCTCTGGGGAGGCCAGCATTTGTGGTCGCGGCAGGTTAGGTGCAGTCAGGATACCTTTCGCTACGTTGCAATTGACTAGGATAATTCAGGATAGCTTTGACTTTTTTGCTATACACTGGTTTTTGGTGGATTTCTGTGCTCTACTCTACTCTAATAGGCCCTTCTTGTCCGAGAGGAGTGCAGCACTGGTGGTCTCGGCACGTTACGATAAGTTAGGCTATGTTTGGTTAAGTTACGTATGGCTAGGTTAGGATAGGATGTCTTCGACTTACATTGTGTACACTGCTGTTCGGTGGATTCCTGCACACTACTGTGCTCAATTATATTCCGCTTGGCCCTGGGATGTACAGCAGTAGCAGCCGCGGCACTTTCTTTGAGTTAGGCTATGTCCGGCTAGGTTCCGATTGCTTGCGTTAAGTTTGGGTAGCTTAGGCTTTTCTGGCATACGCTTTATTTCTATTGATTTCTGCACTCTACCCTCCTCTAATAATCTCTTCTTGCCTCAGAAGAGGGCAGCACTGGTGGCCGCGGGACGTTAGGATGAGATAGACTACGTTTGGTTACGATAAGTTTGGTCAGGTTAGGAGAGGATTGCTTTGATTTTTGTGCTTTACACTACTACACGGTGGCTTTCGGCGCTCCGCTCTGCTCTAATATGTTCTGCTTGGCCATATGGACGCCACGAAAGGCGGTCGTGGCACGATAGCCTGGGTCATGTCACGTTAGGTATGGTTAGGTCTTTTCATGCTTGGTTAGGATGGCTTCGTCTTTTATGCTATACACTGTTGTTCTGTGAATTTCTGCGCTCTACTCTGCTCTATTATGTCCTGTTTGACTCATGGGAGGCCAGCAACAGCGGCCTGGACATGTTAGTTTGAGTTAGGCTATGCATGCCTGTGTCGTCTTTGCATGGGTTACGCATGGGTAGCTTTGACTTTTCTGATATACACTGAGTTTTTGTGGATTTCTGTGTTCTACTCTGCACTAATGTGTTCTGCTTGGATCTCTGCATGCCAGTAATAGCGGTCGCGGCACGTTGGGTTGGGATATGTTCCGTTCTGTCATGCAACGGTTAGCTATGTTAGAAGAGGATTGGCTTGACTTCAGTGCCACAGTCTGCTATTAGGTGGATTTGCGCGCCCTGCACTGCTCATGGTAAACGTTTCAGCGCGTTATGTTGGGTTAGGCTGTGTTTGGATATGTTCTGCTGGTTTGGGTTAGACTTACGTAGCTATGACTTTTCTAATATACACTGCCATTCTATTGATCACTGCGTTCTGCTCCCCACCAGTGTGTTCTGATCTGCTCTGGGGAGTCCAGCAACAGTGGTCGCGGCACGGTAGGTTTAGTTGGGTTACGTTTGGATATATTACGATTGGTTACGCTAGGAGATGATAGCTTTGACTTCAGAGATCTAATCAGCTATTAGGTGGATTTCTGCGCCATACAGCGCTCTATCACGTTCAGCTTGGCTCTGCGAAGGCCAGCAATAGTAGTCTCTGCACGCTACGTTGGGTCACGTTACGTTCGCTTAGGTTGGGTTAGGCTAGTTTCGGTCAGGTTAACCTTAATTTTTGTTCTGTACACTTCTATTATGTGGGTTTCTGCGCTCTGCTGAGCTCTAGTACGTCCTGCCTGGCTCTGCGGAGAGATATCTGCAGAGATATGGCTCACATGATGTACACTGCGATTCTGTGGATTTCTGCATTCTGCTCACCGATAATGTGTTCTGCTTGGCTCAGGGGAGGCTAGCAATAGTATGGCCGCGGCACGATAGATTGAGTCAGGCTACGTGTGGTTATGTTCTATTGGTTAGGGTAAGGCATGGGTTGCATTGTCCTTTCTGATATACACCAGGATTCTATGGATTTCTGCGTTCTACTCTCCACTGTTCTGTTCTACTTGGCTCTGGGGAGGCCAGAAATGGTTGTCGCGGCACTTTATGATCAGTCAGGCTACGTTCGGCTAGTTTGGGTTAGGCTACGTTTGGCAAGAATAGCTTCATCTTGTGTGCTTTACTCTGCATTGCGGCGGATTTCTGCGCTCTACTGTGCTCTACTATATTCTGGTTGGCTCTGCCGAATTCAGAAATAGTGGTCCTGGCTCGTTAGGCCGAATTGAGTTACGTTTGGTTATATTATGTTAGTATGCGTTCGGTAAGTATAGCTGCGACCTTCGTGCTATACACTGCCATTCGGTGGATTCCTGCGCTCCACTTTGCTCTACTGTATACGGCTTGGCCCTGGGGAGGCGAGTAATGGTGTACTCGGAACGGTGGGCTGAGCCAGTATACGTTCTGCTATATTACGTTTGGTTAGTTTAGGATAGGGTAACTTTGACCTTTGCACTATACGCTGCTATTCGGTGGATTCGAGAACTCTACAGTGCTCCAGTTCGTTCAGATTGGCTATGGGGAACACAGAAACAGAGGTCCAGGCGCGTTAGGTTTAGATATACTACGCTTGGATACGTTAGGTTTGGTCCGGTTGGGAAAGCGTATCTTTGACTTTTGTCCTATACATTGCTGTTTGGTGGCTTTCCGCGCTCTACCCGGCTCGACTATATGGGGACGCCAGCAATGGTGGTCGTGGCACGTTATGGTCAGTCAGTCGACTTTTGGTGTGGTTGGGTTAGGTTAGGTTAGGTTAGTATATGATTGCTTCGACTTTTGTAACATACAGCGCTGTCCGGTGGATTCCTGCGCTTTACTGAGCTCCGGTATGATAATCTTTGTCCAAGGAGCTCCGTAACAGCGGTCTAGGCACGTTATGTTGTGCTAGGTTATGGCTGGCTATGTTACTGTTGGTTTGGTTTGGCATGGTCAGCTTTGACTTTCCCGCTATACACTGCTATTCGGTAGATTTCTGCTCCCAACTGTGCTCTAGTATGTTGCGCTTTCCTCTTGCGTATGCATCAATAGTGTTCTCAGCACAATAGTTTGCGTTATGTAACGTATGGCTTTGTTACGTTTCGCTATGTTAGGACAGGATAGCTATGACTTTTGTGTTATACACTGCTAGTCGGTGTATTTCTGCGCTCTACGTAGCTCTAGTATACACTGATTGTCTCTGGGGAGGCCAGCAGTGGTGGTCTCCGCACGTTAGGCTGAGATATGTGTGCTTTCGTTGGGTTTTGTTAGTTAGGGCTAGGTTTGGACAGGTTTGACTTTCGTGGTACACACTGCTGTTCGGTGAATATCAGCGCTCTGCTGCGCTCTACCATAATCTGCTCGAATCTGCGGAGGCCTGCAACAGTGGTCGTGGCGCGATACGTCGTGTTATGCAGCAATTGGCTATGTTACATTAGGCTTAGTTCCGTTAGCGTATTCTTGTCTTTTAGGTTATACGCTGTTATTCGGCTGACTCCTGCTGTCTACTGTGCCCTATAATATTCTGCTCGGCCGCGGACAGGCCAGCAATTTCCCTCGCGGAGAGTTATGTTGAATTAGGCTTCGTTTGGTTATGTTAGTGTAGGTCAGATTATATTAGGATAACTTTGACTTTTGTGTTATACACTGCAATACGGTGGATTTCTGCGCTCTGCTGTGATCTAGTATACTCTACTTGGATCTGGGAAGGCCAGCATTAGAGGTCTCGGCCAGTTAGTTTGAGTTTAGCTTCGTTCGCTTATGTTACGTTTGGTTAGGTTAAGACAGAATAGCTTAGACTCATGTGCCATGCGCTGCTTTCAAGTGGATCTTTGCCCTCTACCGTGCTCTAACATGATCAACTTGGCTTTGGGTCGGCCATTATTGATGGTCTCGGCCAGTTAGGTTGAGCTAGTTTTCGGTTCGTTAGGTTAGGTTTGGATGGTTTGGTTAGAATTTCTTTGACTTTTGCGCTGTACACAGCTGTTCGGTGCATTTCCGAGCTCAAAATTTCTCTACCATACTCCGCCCGACTCTGGGGAGGCGAGCAGTTGTGGTCGTTGCGCGTTTGTTTGAGTTAGTTTACGTTCGGTTTGATTAGGTCAGGCAAAAGTTCGGATAGGATAGCATATACTTTCGTACTATAAACTATTATGTGCTGGATTCCTGTGACCTTGTGTGCACTATTATATTGTGCTTGACTTTGGGTACGCCTGCAGCAGTGGTCGCGGCACGTTACATTTAGTCTTGCTTGGTTCCGTTAGGTTTGGTTAAGTCAGGTTAGGTTAGGATATCTTCGACTTTCGTGCGATTCGCTTCAATGCGGCGGATTTCTGAGCACCACTGTGCTTTGATACATTCTGCTTGTCTCTTTGGTGGCCTGAAATAATGGTGTCGTCCTGTTAGGTTTATCCAGGCTAAGAGTGGATATGTACCGTTGGCTATGTTAGGAGGGTCTACCTAGACTTTTGTGCTATACACAGCTATTCGGTGGACGTCAGCGATCTAATGTGTACTAATATGCTCTGCTTGGCTCTTGCGTGGCCAGCAATAGTGGTCTCGGCACGGTAGGTTATGTTATGTTACTTTTGGTTTGGCTAGGTTATGTCATGTTCGGTTGGGATACCTGCACCTATTGTGCTATGCACGGCAGCGCCGCGGATTGCTGTGATCTACTGGGCTGTAATATATTCTGCTTGGCTCTGTGGAGGTCAGCAGTAGTTGTGTAGGGAGGCTGGGCGGGGCTAGGTTATGTTTGCTTATGCTATGTTTGTCTGCGTTAATCCAGCACAGATTGGATATTTGTGCTATACACTGCTATTCAGTTTATTCCCGCGCTCCGCTGTGCTTGTCTCTATGGAGGACAGCGATAGTGGTTTCGACACGTCATGGTAAGTTTGCTTGCGTCTGTAAATATTACGTTTGGATAGGTTATGATAGGACAGAGTTGCCTTTCGTGCCGTACGCTGATATTCGGTGGAACTCTGAGCTCCGCATTGCTATACTATAATCTGCTGGACTCTGGAGATGGCAGCAATAGTAGTCTCTGCACGTTAGCTTGAGCTAGGGTATGTTTGCTGAAGTTAGGTAATGACAGATTAGGATAGGATATCTTCGACTTTTGTGCTATTCACTTCAATGCTTTGCATTTCTGTGCACTACTGTGTTGCGGTACATTCTGCTTGTCTCTGTGGAGGACAGCCATGGTGGTCTCGTTATGCTAGGTTGAGTTATGTTACGTTTCGGTACGGTGCGTTTGGATAGGTTAGGATAGGCTACTTCGACTTTTGTGCTATACACTCCCATGCGGCGGACTTCTGCGTTCTAATGCACTCTAATATGCTCTGTACGGTTCTTCGGTAGCCAGAAATGGTGGTCTCGGCACGTTACGTTGAGTTAGGTTTCGCTTCGTTAGGTTAAGTTAGGAGGGCATGGTTTGGATTCCTCTGACGTTCGGGCAGTACACTGCTATGCGGTGGATTACTGCATTCTAAAGTGCTCTACTATACTCTGCTCGACTCTCGGGAGGCGAGCAATAGAGGTCGTGGCACGTTTGGTTGGGTAACGTTACGTATGGTTATGTCACGTTTGGTTTGGTTGGAGAGGATAGATCTGACTTTTCTGCAGTGCACTGCCATTATATGGTCTCCTCCGCTCTACTCTCCTTTATTGTGTTCCGCCTGCCGGTGGTGAGGCCAGATTCAGGGGTCAAGGCACGTTAGATTGGATTTGGTTGCGTTTGGTACTTCTACGACTGTTTAAGTTAGTGTAGGGTAACTTCGACTATTTTACCATACGCTGCTATTCAGTGAATTTCAGCGCTGTACATTGTTCTACTATACCCTGCTCGGCTCTGAGGCGCCAGCAGTTGTGGTTGTGACTCGATTTGTTGACTTAGGTTGCGCTTGGTTAGTCTTGGTTTAGTTTTGTTCGGTTAGGATGGCTTCGGCTTTCGCGCTATACTCTATTATCCGATGGGCTCATCTCTTCAACTGTACTCTGCTATATTCTGCATCGTTCTGCGGTTTCCGACATCTGTGGTCGCGAAACGCGCTGTTGAGTTACGCTACGTTTGCATGTGTTAGCTTAGGATTGGTTAGCTTAGGGTATCCCTCATTTTTTACCTATGCACTGCAAAGCGGTGTGTTTCTGCGATCTACTGTGCTCTACTATATTCTGCTTGGCTCTGGGGATGCCAGCAGCAGTGGTCGCGGCACATTATATTGAGCTATGCTGCCATTGGTTAGGCTAAGTTATGCCAAGTTGGGTTAGGATTTCTTTGACTTTTGTGCTATACACTGCTGTCCGGTGCATTTCCGCGCCGTGCAGTGCTCTATTATACTCCGCTCGACTATGCGGAGGCGAGCAGTGGTAGTCGTAGCACGTTAGTTTGGGTTAGGGTACGTTTGGTTTGCTTAGGTTGGGTTAATTTCGGTCAGGATAGCTTTGGCTTTCGTACTGTACGCTATTATGTGTTGGATGCCTGTGACATAATGTGCTCTACCATATTGCGTTTGGCTTTGTGAACGCCTGCAGCTGTGGTCGCAGCACGTTATGTCGAGCCATGCTACGTCCCGTTAGGTTAGGTCGGATCAGGTTAGGCTTGGATATCTTCGACCTTCGTGCTCCACGTAGCTATACGCGCATTTAAGCACTCTATTGTCTTCTGATATCTTCTGCATGGATGTGGGGATGTCAGCAATTGCTGTCTCGGCACGTTAGGTTGGGTTATGTTGCGTTTAGATCGATTAGGTATTGGATAAGCTCGGTCAGGTTAACTTAGACCTTCGTGCTGCACAGTGCTATTCGGTGGATTTCTGCGCCTTAATGTGCTCTTCTATATTTTGCGTAGCCGTGGGAATATCAGCAATATTGGCCATGGCACGTTAGTTTGAGTTATGTCACGTCTGGTTGGTTTAGGTAGGGCAGGTTAGGTTAGGTTGCCTTTGACTATTGTGTTATACACAGCAATGCGGTGGATTTCTGCGCTGTACAGAGCACTAGTATATTCTGCTTGTCTCTGGAGGCCAGCAATGTTGGTCTCTGCACGTTAGGTTGTGCTATGCTAAGTTCGGTTATATTCCGTTTGGTGAGGTTGTTACAGAACTGTTTAGGATTTTGTGATATACACTGCTATCCGCTGAAGCCCGTTCTCCACTGTTTTCTGATATTTTCTGCTTGACTATGGACAACAGTGTTCTCGGCATGTTAAGTTGAGTTATGTTACGTTCCGTTAGGTTAGGTTAGGCCAGGTTAGGTGAGGGTATCTTCGACTATTGCGATGTTCACTGCCATTCGGTGCATATCTACGCACTACTGCATCAGAGTACATTCGGCTTGTCTCTGTGGAGACCAGCAATAGTGGTATCGTCATGTTAGCTTGATTTATGCTGCGTTTGTGTATGCTAAGTTTGGCTAGGTTTGGATAGGCTACTTTGACTTTTGCGATTGTCGCGGCTATCCGATGTTTTTCTGCGGTCCAATGTGCTCTAATATGCTATGCTTGACTTTGGGGAGGCCAGAAATATTGGTCTCGACACGTCATGATAAGTTGCACTACGTTTGGATGGGTTAGGTGAGGTCACGTTAGGTCGAAGTATGTTTGACGTTTGTGCTCTACACTGCAATGTGGCTGCTTTCTGCGCCCTGCTGTTCTCTAGTATATTCTGCTTGGACCTGGCGTGACCGGCAGTAGTGGCCTCTGCACGTTAAGTTGAGCTATGCAACGCTTGGATGTGTTGCGTTTGGTGAGGTTATGATAGGATAGCTTATACTTATGTGCTATACACTGCTACACGAGTATTCCTGCGCTCTACTGTGCTCTAGTATATTCTGCTTGGCTCTGGGGATGCCACCAGTAGCGGTCTCGTGATGTTAGGTTGAGTTTGACTAAGTTTGGATATGTAACGTTTGGCTTGGTCAGGACAGGCTACATTGACTTTCGTGTTGTGCACTGCTTCTCGGTGGATACCTGTGATCAACTGTGCTCTTCTATATTCTGCTTGTCAACGAGGATACCTGCAGCAGTGGCGGCGGCGGGTTATGTTGTGTTATGCTACGTTCGTTTAGGTAAAGTTTGGACAGGTTAGGCTATGGTATCTTCGACTCTTGTGCTATACACTGCTATTCGGTGCATTTCCGCGATCTACACTACTCTACTGTACTCCGCTCGACTATGGGGAGGCGAGCAATGGTGGTTGCGGCTCGTTAGATTAAGTTAGGCTGTGAGTGGTTACGTCAGCTTAGGCTATATTTGGTTAGGGTAGCTCGGACTTTCGTGCTATACACTGTTATTCGGTGGATTTCTGTGATCTACTGTACTCTACTACATTCTGGTTGGCTCTGTGGATACCAGGAGCAGTGTTCACTGCACGATACGTAGAGCTGTGCTAAGTTTGGTTAGGTTAGGTCGTGTCAGGTTAGGTTCGATCGTATACGGCTTTTTTGCTGCTCACTGCAATGCGGTGAACTTCTGCGCTCCACATTGCCATAGTGCATTCTGCTTTTCTCGGTGGAAGCCAGCAATCGTGGCCCCGTCATGATAGGTTTGCTTAAGCCACGTCTGTATATGCTACGTTTTCCTGGGTTAGGATATTCTGCACTGACTCTTGTAGTATACACAGCTTTCCGTTGGATTTCAGTTCTCTAATGTGCTCTGACATACTTTGCTTGTCTCCACGTAGTCCACTAATAGTGGTCGCAGCTCGATATATTGAGTTATACCACGTTTGGTTAGGTTAGGTTTGGCAGCGTCGAGTTAGGGTTAGGTTAGGTTGAGTTAGGTTACGTACGTTTATGCTACGTTTCTCCAGGTTAGGAATCTGTAGCCTTGACTTTTTTGCCGTAAACTATTCTTCTGAGGATTTCAGCTCTCTACTGTGCTCGAACATATTTTGCCTGGCTCTGGGGGGCTAGAAGTAATGGTCACTTCACGCTGTGTTGATTTCAACTACGTCGGATAGGCTAGGTTATGCGAAGTTAGGTTGGTGTATCTTTCACTTTTGTGCTGTGCAGTGCAATGCGGTGGATTTCTGAGCTCTACTGCACTCTGGTATATTCTGCTTGGCCCTGGGGAGTCCAGAAATATTGGCCTCATCGCGTTTTGTTGAGTTACACTATGTATGGTTCAGTTAGGTTGGGATATGTTAGCTTGGGTTATCTGTCACTTTTGTGCTATGGACTGCAGTGCAGTGTATTTCTGCGGTCTCCTGAGCTCTAGAGTATTTTACTTGGCAACGTGGATGCAAGAGATAGTGGCAGCGGGGCGTTACAATGAGTTAGGATACGTTTGGTTGTGTTACGGTTGGTTGTGTTACGATCGGATAGCCTTGACTTTTGCACTGTACACTGCAATTCGGCAGATTTCTGCGCTCTATTGTGGTCTTGTACACTCTTGTTGGCTCTTGGGATGCCAGTAATAGTGGCCTCGGCGCGTTAGGTTCAGACATGTTACGTATGTTTATGTTACGTTGGGTTAGGTTAGGATTAGGTACCCTTAACTTTTGCGCTATACACTGCTATTCGGTGGATTTCTGCCTTCTGCGGTACCCCAATGGGTTCTGCTTAGCTATGGGGAGACCAGCAATATTGGTTACGTTACGTTATGTTGAGTTGAAAACGTTCGGATGGCCTAGATTAGGTCAGGTTAGGACAGGATGCGTTAGGCTTTTGTGCTATACACTGCAATGCGGTGGATTTCTGCGCTCTGCTGTGCAGTAGTATAATCTGCTAGGCTGTGGGGAGTCCAGCAGCAGTGGCCGCGGCACGCGATGTTGTATTATGCTACGTTGGTTTCGCGCAGGGTATGTCAGGTTAGGATAGTGTACCTTCGGCTTTTGTGCTATTCGCCGCAGCGAGGTAGATTTCTGCGCACTTCTGTGATCTAGTACTCTCTGCTTGCCTCTGTGCAGGCCAGCAATAGCGGCCTCGTCATATTAGGTTGAGTTGGTCTACGATTGTATATGTTACGTTTGCCTAGGTTAGGCTATGCTACTAAGACTTTTGTGCCAATCACTGCTTTTCGGTAGATATCTGCGCTCTAATGTGCTGTAATTTGCGCTGCTTGGCTCTGCGGTGGCCAGCAACATTGGTATTGTCACGTCATGTTTCGATACACTACGTTTGGGTTGGTCAGGTAAGGTCAGGTGAGGTGAGATTATGTTTGACTTTTGTGCTATACACTGCAATGCGTTGGATTTTTGGGCCCTGCTGCGCTCTAGTATATTCTGCTTGGACCTGGGGAGACCAGCAGTTTTGGCCTCAACACGTTAGGTTGATTTATGCTACGTCCGGATGTGTTACGTTTGGTGAGGTTATGGTGGGATAGCTAAGTCTTGTGCGATATACACCGCTACCAGCGGATTTCTGCGCTCTACTGTGCTCTTGTATATTCTGCTTTGCTCTGCGGATGCCACCAGTAGCGGTCTCGTCATATTAGGTTGAGCTAGGCTACGTTTCGATATGTTACGTTTTCCTAGGTTAGGATAGGCAACTTCGACTTTTGTGCCAATCACTGCTATTCGGAGTATATCTGCGCTCTACTGTGATCTACTATATTCGGCCTGACCCTTGGGAGCCCAACAATAGCGGCCACGGCACTTAAGTTGAGTTAGGCTACGGCTGGTATGGCTATGTTACCTTGGGTTATGTTTGGGCAGCTGTGACTATAGTGCTGCACACTGTGGTTCTATGAATTCCGGCGCTCCACTCCAATACCATCCGCTCGTCCCTGGGGAGTCCTGCAATAGCGGTTGCGGCACGTTATTTTGAGCTATGCTACGCTTCGTAATGTCAGTTTGGTTGAGGCTACGTCAGCATCACTTCGACTTTTGCGCTGAACACTGCTGCTCGGTGGATTTTTGCTCTCTACATTGCTCTCCAGTGCTATGCTGGAATATGATTATGCGAGCAATAGTGTTACGCATAGTCTGATTATGTTATGCTAAGTTCGGTTAGGATAGCTCCGTCTTCCGTGATATACTCTGTTACTCGGCGGATACCTGAGATCTGCTGTGCTCTACTGTATTCTGCTTGGCTCTAGGTATGCCAGCATTAGTGAATGCTGCACGTTATGTTGTGTTTGATCACGTTTGGTTATGCTACAATTGGCCAGTCTGGAAG
Source organism: Eufriesea mexicana (assembly GCF_001483705.2). Taxonomy (NCBI): domain Eukaryota; kingdom Metazoa; phylum Arthropoda; class Insecta; order Hymenoptera; family Apidae; genus Eufriesea; species Eufriesea mexicana. Next base: position 7,114 of record NW_016908231.1, on the reverse strand, counting down.
AGTACAGTTTCGACTTTTGTGTTGTACACTGCTATTCCGCGGTTTTCTGCGCTCTACTGTGCTCTATTATGTTCCGCTTGGTTCTGGGGAGGCCAGCAACAGTGGTCTCGCCACGTCAGGTTGAATAAGGTTACGTTCATTTATGTTAAGTTCGGCTACGCTAGGGTAGGGTAGCTTTGACTTTTGTGCTATACACTGCTATTCGGTGGATTTTTGCACTCTACATTGCTCTAATGCGCTCCGCTTCGCTGCGGGGATGCCAACAATAGTGGCCTCTGCA
>NW_016908231.1:0-5578 GCF_001483705.2 Eufriesea mexicana | reverse complement strand
GGTTTGGTTGCGCTTGGATGGGGTAGCTTTGACTTTTATGACGTGCACTGCGATTCTATGGACTTCTGACCTCTACTCTCCACACATACGCTATGCTTGGCGCTGTGGAGGGTAGCAACAGTGGACTCAGCACTTTAGGCTGGGTTAGGCTTCCTTTTGTTAATTTAGGCTGGTACAAGTAAGGCTTGGATGTCTTTGTCTTTTGTGCTATACAGTGATATTCGGTGAATTCCAGCGCTCTGCGGTGCTCTGATATTTTCTGCTTGGCCTTTGGCAGGCCAGCAATTGTGGGCGCTGCACGTTGGATTTTGTTTCGTTACGTTTGGTTATGTGACGATTGGCTATGTTAGAGTAGGATATGTTCATCTTTCGTGCTATACACTGCTATTCGGTGAATTTCTGCATTCTGCTGCGCTATAATATGTTCTGCTTGGCCCTGTGGATGCCAGCAACTGCGTTTTCACCACGTCAGATTGAATTGGGTTACGCTAGGTTGTGAAACGTTTGGTCAGGCCAGGATGGTACAGCTTTGTCTTCTGCGCTATACACTGCTATTCGCTGGATCTCTGCGCTCCACAATGCTCTACTATGAGCTGCTAGGCTCCGTGGAGGCCAGAAATAGTGGCCGCGGTATGTTAGCTAGAGATAGGTTACGCTTGCTTAGGCTATGCTGGCATGGTTTATGCTTGGATAGCTATGACCTTTCGAATATACACTGACATTCTATTAACTACTGCGCTCCACTCTCCTCTAGTATGCGCTGCTTGGCAACGGCGGACCAGCAATAATGGTCGCTACGCGTTATGTAGAGTATTCGATGTCAGGTTAGGATATGTTAGCTTGGGTTAGGTTTGGGTGTCTTCGACTTTTGCGGTGCACACCGCAATTCTATTGATTTCTGCGCTATACGGTCCTCTAATATGTCCTGCTTGGCCCTGGAGAGCCAGCAATAGTAGTGGCGGCACGTTTGGTGGAGTTTGCTTTCGATAGTCAGTGCTACGGTTTGTTAGGTTTAGGACAAGATAGCCATGACTTTTGCGTTATCCACTGCCACTCGGTATATTTCTCCGGTCAACTGTGATCTAACATGCCCTGCTTCGCTCTGCGTAGTCTAGAAACGGCGGTCGTGGCACGCAACGTTGTGTTTGGCTACATTAGGTTAGGTTACGTTAGTTTGGGTCTGGTTCGGATATCTTTGACTTTTCTGCCGCACACTGCGATTCCATGTATCTCTGCGCCCTACTCTCCTCTAATATGTTCTACTTGCCTCTGAGGAGGCCAGCAATAGTGGTGGCGGCATGTTTGGATGAGTTTGGCTACGTTTGGTAGTGTTACGATAGGCTATGTTAGGATAGGGTACCTTAGAGTTTTGTGCTGCAAACTGCTTTTCGGTACATTTCTCCGCCCTACTGTGCACTAATATGCCATGCTGTGATCTGGGGTTGCCGGAAATTGGGGCTGCGACAAGTTTGGTTCTGTTAGGTTATGTTTGACTAATTTATGTTAGCGCGCGCAAGTTTCGGATAACTCCGATTTTTCTGCTATACACCGCGATTCTATGGATTTCTGCGCCCCAGTCCCCTATAATATGCTCTGCATGGCCCTGGGGATGGCAGCAACAGTGGTCGCGGCACGTAAGGTATAGTTGTATTTCGTTTGGTTAGGTTAGATTTGGTCTGGTTAGGACGGGATAGCTTTGACTTTTGTGGTATACAATGCTTTTCAGTGGATTTCTGCGCTCCACTATGCTATAACTCATTCTGCTTGTCTCTGTGGAGGCTAGCAGTAATGTGCCTCGCACGTTTGTTTTAGTTGCGTTGCGTTCGCTTTGGTTAAGATAGGAAAAGTTTGGTCATTTTGGCTTTTACTCTTGTGCCGTACACTGCTACTCCGTGCATTGCTGGGCTCTACTGGGCTCTAGTATATACTGCTTGCCTAAGTGGAAGACAGCTGAAGTGACATTGGCGCGTTAGTCTGAGTTACGTTGTGCATGGCTTTATTACGTTTGGTTAGGTTAGGAGAGGTTACCTTTGACTTTTGCGCTATACACTGCGATTCGCTGGGTTCCTGCGCTCTACATTGCTCCACTATACTCTGCACGCTTCTGGGGAGGACAGCAATGGTGGTCGTGGCCCGATATGTCGAGTTATGTTACGTTTGGCTAGGTTAGGTTGGGTCAGGTTTGGCGGGGCTGGCTTCGACTTCTGCGCTTTGCACTGCTATTCAGTGGTCTTCTGCGTTACGCTGTGCTCTAACATGTACTGCATGGCTCTGGTCATACCAGCAATAGAGGTCGGGGCCCAGTAGGTTGAGTTATGTTACGCTTGGTTTTGTTAGGCTAAATCAAGCTCGGTCAGGTTATCCTTGAGTTTTGTGGTATACACTGCTGTTCGGAGGACTTCTGCACTCGACTGCGCACTGCTATAACCTGCTAGGCTATGGGGAGGCCAGGAGCGGGGGCCGCGGCAAGATATGTTGAGTTATGCTACGTTTGGTTAGGTTAGGTTGGATCCAATTAGGCTAGGACAACTTCGACTTTTGTTATATTCACTGCAATGCGGTGCGTTTCTGCGCTCTCATCTCCTACCATACGCTCTGCTTGCCTCTGACGTGGCCAACAATAGTGGTCTCTGCACGTTAGGTTGAGTATGGTTGCGTTCCGTTAGGTTGGGTTGAGAAGGCTCGGTTACGGTTCCTTCGATTTTTATGCTATAAGCTTTTTTTCGGTGGATTCCTGCGCTCTACACTACCCTACTATAGTCTCCTCGACTATGGGGGGGGGGCGAGCAATAGTGGCAGTGGCAAGTTAGGTTTCGTTACGTTTCGTTTTGCTATGAGATGTTAGGCTATGTTTGGATGTGGCAGGTTTGACCCGCGAGCTGTAATCTGTTATTCAGGGGGTTTTGTGATATACAGTGCTCTACTTCATTCTGCTTTGCATTGGGGTGGCCAGAAGCAGTTGTCGCGGGAAGCTATGTTGAACTGTGCTACGTTTGGTTAGGTTAGGTTAGGACTGATTGGGTAGGGATATCTGCTGTTCTTGCGCCATACATTGCGATACGGTGGATTTCTGCGCTTGGCCGCGCTGTAGTATATTCTGCTTGACGCCGTGGTGGCCAGCAATAGGTTGAGATAGGCTCCGTTCGACTAGCTTAAGTTATGATAAGTTTGGTTAGGGTTGCTTAGACTTCAATGCTGTACACTATTATTCTGCGTGTTCCTGTCATCTGCTGCGCTTTACTGTACTCTACTTGACTTTGGGGACACTCGCAGCCGTGGTCGCAGCACGTCATGTTGAGGTATGCTAAGTTTGGTTAGGTTAGGTTAGGTGTGGTTATGTCAGAATATCTTCGTATTTTGTGCTATCCACTCCAATGCGGTGTACTCTCGCACGCTGCGGTGCTGTAACACACTCTGCCTGTTTCTGTGGATACCAGCAATAGCGGCATGGTCATGTTAGGTGGAGTTAGGCATCGTTTGATGTGTAACGTTGGCTAGGTTAGGGCAGGCTACTCTGACGCATGCGCTATTCACTGCTATGCTGTAGATTTCTGCGCTCTAATGTGCTGTAATTTGCTCTGCCTGGCTACGGTGATGCCGGCAATATTTTTCTCGTCGCGTTATGTTTTGATACACTACGTTCGGATAGGTTTGGTTAGGTAAAATTAGGTCATGGTGTGTTTGACTTTTGTGCGATACACTGCAATGCGGCGGATTTCTGCGCTGTGGTGTGCTCTAGTATTTTCTGCTTGGCTCTGTGGAGGTCACAAATATATGTCTCCTCATGCTAGTCTGATTTATGTTACGCCAGGGTATGTTACGTCTGGCTAGGTTAGGACAGGCTACTTTGACTTATCTGTTATTCACTGATATACGCAGGATTTCTGCTCCCTAATGTGCTCTCATGATCTCTGCTTGGTTCTTTGGAGGCCATCAACATTGGTTTCGTCACATTACGTTCAGCTACCCTACTTACGGATAGGTTGCGTTAGGTCAGGTTGTGTCAGGGTACGTCTGACTCTGGTGATATACAATGCAATGCGGTGGGTTCCTGCGATCTGCTGTCCTCTAGTTGGTTTTACTTGGCTCTGTGGAGGCCAGAAATTGTGGTCTCTGCGCGTTAGTATTAGTTGGGCTACGTCTGCACACTACAACTTTTTTATGTTGGGATAGAGTAGCTTAGACTTTTGAGCCTTTCGTCGCTATTCGGTGGATTTCTCCGCTCTACTGCCATCTACTATGTTCTGCATGCCTTTGCGGCGGCCAGTAATAGTGTTCTCGTCACGTTGGTTTGAGTTATGTTGCGTTTCCTTAACGTACGTTGGGATGGCTTGGTTAGGGTTTCTATGACTTTTGTGCTATAGACTGCCTCTCGGTGGATTTCTGCGCTCTACTGGGTCCAACTATACTCTGCTCGGCGCTGGCGACGTGAGAAATAGTTGTAGTGGCACGTAAGGTTGAGTGAGGGTTCGTTTGGTTTGGTTTGGTTAGGTCAGATTAGGTTAGGACATTTTGGACTATGTGCTATTCACTGCAATGCGGAGGGTTTTTGAGCACCACAGTGCTCCAGCACACTCTCCTTGTCTCAGCATATTAAAGCAGAGTCGAGTGCAGGAATCCACCGAATAACAGCGTATAGCACAAAAGTCAATGATATCCTAACCTAACCAGGCCGAACGTAACCTAGCAAAACGTAGAGTATCTAGACCAAAATTGCCGCGATCACTATTGCTGGCTTGCGCAGTGCCAAGCTAAACGTGCTACAGCACAGCTGATGATAGAAATCCACTGAATGGCAGCATATACCGCGATAGTTAAATCTATCCACACCTGACCCAAATAAACGTAACGAAGCGATACGTAACCCAACTCTACCTAACTGGAGGAGACCACCATTACTGGCCTCCCCAGCGCCAAGCATAATATACTAGAGCACAGTAGAGCACAAAAGTCCTTAGAATATCAGTATTGAGCACAAACGTTATAGCCATCCCAACTAAACCGAAGAAAACCTAACACAACCGAACGTAATATAATACCACCTAACGTGTCACGACCAGCATTTCTCGTCTCCACAGAGCCAATCAGAGCGCAATAGAGGGCAGTTGGGCGCAGGAATCCATAGTATCGCTGTGTATAGCAGAACATTTGAAGCTACCCAAACATAATCAAAGCTAACATAACATAGCCGAACGTACCATATTTCAGCCTAACCTGCCGAGACCACTATTAAAGGCATCCCCAGAGCCAAGCAGAGCATGCTGGAGCACAGAAGAACGCAGAAATCCACCGATTATACGTGTATAACGCAAAGGTCAGAGCCATCCTGACCAAACGTAACATAATCTAAAACATCCAAACGCAACACCTCCCAACCTATCGTGCCACGAACACTCTAGCTGGCCTCCGCAGAGACGAGCAGAGTATAGTTGTGAAATAGAGGTCGCAGAAATGCACAGAATTGCAGTTTATAGCACGAAAGTCAAAGTTACCCTATCCTAACTTAACCAAACGTGACGTAACCGAACGTACCTAACACAACCTAACGTGCCTACACCACTATAGCTGACCACCCCAG
>NW_016908230.1:336-552 GCF_001483705.2 Eufriesea mexicana | reverse complement strand
TGAGCTAACTTTCTTGCATAAATAAGGAGGAAAGATTCTATTGGCGTGCTGTAGCCATTGCAATGCTATAGAATCTGGCTGGAAATTTCAATTTTGAGCCCCTATACGACTATTGTCGTGGTCAGCTAACTTTCTCGCGTTTATAAGGAGGAAAAATTCCTTTGGCGTGCTATAGCCACTGCAGTGCAACAGAATCTGGATGGAAAATATAATTAT
>NW_016908230.1:0-302 GCF_001483705.2 Eufriesea mexicana | reverse complement strand
TTCGTGGTGAGTTAACTTTCTTGCTTAAATAAGGAGGAAAGACGCTATTGTCGTGCTATAGCCGTTGCAATGCTAGAGAATCTGGCTGGAAGATTCAATTTTACTGGCATTGTCGTCAAATATCGGTGTGTGCCAACTTTCTTGCATAAATAAGGAGAAAAGATTCTATTGGCGTCCTATAGCCGTCGCAACGCTATTGAAACTGTCTGGAAATTTCAATTTTATTCACATATACGACAATTGTCGTTGGCGCTAACTTTCTTGCGTAAATACGGAGGAAAGATTCTATTGGCGTGCTGTAG
>NW_016908229.1:1205-1439 GCF_001483705.2 Eufriesea mexicana | reverse complement strand
TGCAACGGCTATAGCCCGCCAATAGATTCTTTCCTACTTATTTATGCATGAAAGTTATCTCACAACGAAATTAGTCGAAAATGTCATTGAAATTGTATTTTGCAGCAAGTTTCTATAACATTGCAATGGCTATGGCACACCAATACAATCCTTCCACATTATTTATGCAAGTAGGTTAGCTCACCACGATATTAGTAGAAAATGGCAATAAAATTGAATTTTCCAGCCAGATTC
>NW_016908229.1:328-1122 GCF_001483705.2 Eufriesea mexicana | reverse complement strand
ATATTAGTCGAAAATGTGAATAAAATTGAATTTTCCAGCCAGACTCTATAGCATTGCAATGGCTATAGTCCGGCAATAGAGCCTTTCCTCCTTATTTATGAATGAAAGTTAGCTCACCACGATATTAGTCGAAAATGTCAATAAAAATGTATTTTCGATCCCGATTCTATAGCATTGCAATGGCTACAGCACGCCACTACTCTCTTTCCTCCTTATTTATGCACGAAAGTTAGCCCACAGCGATATTAGTCGAAAACGTCAATAATATTGAATTTTCCAGCCAGATTCCATAGCATCGCAATAGCTACAGCACTCCAGTAGTATCTTTCCTCCTTATATATCCAAGAAAGCTACGCCACCACGATATTAGTGGCAAATGTCAATAAAATTGAATTTTCCAGCCAGACTCTATAGCATTGCAACGGCTATAGCCCGCCAATAGATTCTTTCCTACTTATTTATGCACGAAAGTAATCTCACCACGAAATTAGACGAAAATGTCAATGAGATTGTATTTTACAGCAAGTTTCTATAACATTGCAATGCCTGTGGCACGCCAATACAATCCTTCCTCATTATTTATGCAAGAAAGTCTCACCACGATATTAGTAGAAACTGGCAATAAAATTGAATTTTCCAGCCAGATGATATAGCATTACAACGGCTATAGCTCGCCAATAGAATATTTCATTATTATTTATGCAAGACTGTCATTTCACCACGATATTAGTCGAAGAAGTCAATAAAAATGTATTCTCCAGCCAGATCCTATAGGATTGCAATGGCTGTAGCAC
>NW_016908229.1:0-236 GCF_001483705.2 Eufriesea mexicana | reverse complement strand
TGAAATTGTATTTTACAGCAAGTTTCTATAACATTGCAATGCCTGTGGCACGCCAATACAATCCTTCCTCATTATTTATGCAAGAAAGTTAGCACAACGCGATATTTGTAGAAAATGGCAATAAAATTGAATTTGCCATCCAGATTCTACAGCATTGCTATGGCTATAACACTCCAGTAGAATCCTTCCACCTTATATATCCAACAAAGCTAGGTCACCACGATATTAGTCGAAAA
>NW_016908228.1:0-6527 GCF_001483705.2 Eufriesea mexicana | reverse complement strand
ACTGCTATTCGGCGGATTCCTACGCGCCACATTGCTCCGCTATACTCTGCACGTCATTGGGGAAGCTGGTAACTGTATTCCCGGCACATCAGGTCGGGTTAGGAAGAGTTTGGTTGAGATATGAATGTCTGGGTTAGGTTTGAATAGATTTTATTTCGTAGTATATACCATTATTAGGCGGATAACTGCGCTCTACTGCGCTCTTATACATTCTGCTTTGCCATGGTGTTCTAGCAATAGTGGTCGCGTCAATATACTTTGTGTTGGGCTTCGATTGGTTAGGTTACGCTTGTTTGGGCTAGATTCGTGTAGCTACGGCTTTTCTGCTATACGCAGCGGTCCAATGGATTTCTGCGCAGTACACCCTCTCATATTAACTGCTTTGCTCTGGGGAGGACAGCAATAGTTGCCTCGGCACGTTAGGTTGGTATAGGTTACGTTTGGTTATGTCAAGTTTGGTAAGGTTAGGAGAGAGTAGTCACGACATTTATGCTATATACAGCTATTCGGAGGATTTCTGAGCTCTACACTGCTCTAGTATGCTCAGCTTGGCTCTGGGCAGTCCAGCAATAGTATTCTCTGCACAATATGTTTTACTAGGCTGCGTAAGGCTAGGAAAGGTTAGGACATATTAGGTTAGGATATCTTTGACTTTTGTGCTACACATTCCTATGCTGTGGATTACTGCTGTCTACTGTACTCTAGCATAATCTGCCTGGCTCTGTGGCTGCCAGAAATAATAATCACCGCACGATAGGTTGAGCCAGATTACGTTTAGCTAGGTTTGGTTACGTTGGGTCTGGTTCGGATAGCTTTGACCTTTGTGCTCAACACTGATATTCTATGGACTTCTGCGATCTAATGTGCTCCATCGTAATCTGCTTGTCCGTGGGGACGCCAGCAAATGTGGTCGTGGCACGTTAGGCATCGTTATGGTACGTTTGGGTAGGTCATGTTGGGTTAAATTTGGTAGGGATTGCTTTGACATTTCAGCTATAGACCGCAATTTGGTCGATATCTGCGCTCTGCGTTGCTCTGCTATCATCCGATTGTGTCTGGAGATGTCAGCAATAGTTACCTAGGCACGTTATATTTTGTTAGGCTACGTTCGGTTATGTGAGGTTTGGACGGGTTTGGTAAGGATATCACCCACTTTTGTGACATACAGTCCAATGCTGTGTGTCATTGTGGTCTACTGTGCTCTAGTATATTCTGCTTGGCTCAGGGGAGGCAAGCAATAGTGGTTTCGGCACGTTACATATAGTTAGGTTACGCTGGGCTCTGTTACGATTGCTAAGTCAGGATAGGGTTGCTTCAAGTCTTGTGCTATGCACTGCCATTCGTCGTATTTCTGCGCTCTACTGTGCCCTAATATGTTCCGCTTGTCCCTGAGGAGGCCAGCAATAATGTTCGTGGCACGTTTGTTTGGGATATGTCACGATTGGCTTTGCTAGGTTAGGAAACGTTTGGATAGGATAGCTTTGACTTTTGTGCTATACACTGCTCTCCTACCGATATCTGCGCTCTGCATTGCTGCACTAGCATCTGATTGCCTCTGGGGAGGCTAACAGTAGCGGTCGTGGCACGCTTGTATGGGTTATGTTACGTTCGGTCAAGTTATGATAGGTAATGTTTGGTTATGATGTCTTTGACCCTTGTGCTATACACTGCTATTCAGTGGATTCCTGCGCTCTGCTGTGCTCTAGTTTATTCTGCTTGGCTTTTGGGAGGAAAGCAGTATTGTTCTCGGCACGTTTGCGTGATTCAGGTTGCGTCTGGTCATGATACGTTTGATTAAGTAAGGAGAGGGTAGCTTAGGCTCTTGTCCTATACACTGCTATCCGGTGACATTCCCCGCTCTGCTGTGCTCTGTCTTATTTTGCTTGTCTCTGGGGACGCCAGAAGCAGTGGTCGCGGTACGTTTGTTTCGGCTATGTTACGCTTCGCTTCGTTAGGTTAGGCTTGGTTTAGTCAGCATGTCTCTGACTTTTGCGCTATACACTGCAATGCGGTCGACTTCAACGCTTTGCTGTGCACTAATATGCTCCACGTGGCTCTGGGTAGGCCAGCAATAGTGGTCTCGGAATGTTAGGTTTAGCTTTGTTACGCTGGGTTAGTATACGTTGCCTTTGTTATGTTTGGTTTGATACGGCCTTCGTGGTATACAGTGTTATTCGGTGGATACTTGCGTTCTACTGCGCCCTAACATACTTTGCCCGACGCTTGGGCGGCCGGGAATAGCGGCCGCCGCACTTTAAGTTCAGTTTGTCTACATTTGGTTAGGTTGGGTCATGTTAGGTTAGTTTGGGATTACTCCGACTTATGTGCTGTACACTGCAGTTTGGTAGCTTTCTGCGCTCTAATGTGCTCTATTATATTCTGCTTGTGTCTTTGGATGCCAGAAATATTGGTCCAGGCACAATGTGTTGGGTTAGGTTGCGTTTGGTTGTATTAAGTTTGGACAGGTTAGGATACGATAAAGTACACTTTTGTGCCATACACTGCAATCCGGAGGATTTCTACGCCCTACGTTGTTCTACTATGCTTAGCTCGGCACTGGGGGACAGTAATAGTGATCTCGCCACGTAAGGTTGCGTTAGGCTACGTTCAGTTATATTACGTTTGGATAGATTAGGATAGGGTAGCATCGACTTTTGTGCTATACACTGCTGTCCTGTGGATTTCTGCGGTTTACAATGCTTTAGTATACTCTGCTCGACATGGCGGGGCCAGTAATAGTGATTTCGGAACTTTAGGTAGAGTTAGGTTACGTTTGGCTGGGATACGTTAGTCTGGGTTATGTTTGGATAGCTTTGTCTTGCGCGGTGCACACTGTTGTTCGGTGGATTTATATGTTCCACTGTCGTCTAGCATACTCAGCTTGGCTCTAGGGAGGACAGTCATAGCGGTCGCGGCGCGTTAGGTTGAGTCATGCTGCGTTAGGTTATGTTATGTTCATCTCGATCAGGCATGGATAGCTTCGCCGTTCGTGGCATACACTGTTGTTCGATAGATTTCTGCGTTCCGCTGTGCTGTAGTTTGTTCTGCTTGGCCCTGGGGAGGCCACCAGTAGTAGTCTCGGCGCGATATGTTGAGTTAATCTACGTGCGGTTATGTTAAGTATGGTCATGCTAGTATACGGTAGCCTCGACTATTGTGCTGTGCACTGCGACTCTATGCATTTCTGCGCTCTGCCCTCCCCTCTAATGCTCTGCTTGGCTGTGGGGAAGGCAGTAATTGTGGTCTCTGCAAGCTAGGATGAGTCAGGTCACGTTCGGTTACGTTATGTTTGGTGAGGTTGAGAAGGATGTCTTTCACTTTTGCGCTATACAATGCTTTTCGGTGGGTTTCTGCGCTCTGCTGAGATCTAATGTTCCCTGCTTTGATCTGGAGAGGCTAGGAATGGTGGCCACGGCGCGTTAGATTGTGTTATTCTAAGATTGGTTACCCCACGCTTGGTTACGTTTGTATAGGAGATCTTTGATCGCTGAAATCCAACGAGCAGCAATGTATAGCATAAAAGTCAATGACATCCTATCCTAACCTAACCAAACGAGGCATAACCAAACGTAATATAACTCACCTAACATGACCATGCCAATATTGCTGCCATCCCAGTGACAAACAGAACATACTAGAGCTTAGTAGACCACAGAGATCCACCGATTTGCATTGCATAGCACAAAGTAGCCATCCTTACCTAAATGAATCTAACCTATCCTAACCGAACGTAACATAACCAAAACAAACGTGCCACGACTGCTATTACTGAGCTCCACAGAGACAAGCAGATGCTAGTAGAGCAATGCAGAGGGCTGACATCAACCGAACAGCAGTGTTTAGAACAAAAGTCTAAGCTATCCTAACCAAACCTATCCTATCCTAGCCAAGCCAAGCGTAACACATCTTAGAGCAGAACATATTAGGGCACAGTAGGGCACAGAAATCCAAGGAATAGAAGTGCATAGCACAGAAGTTGTAGCTACCCAAACTTAACGCAACGTAACCCAAAGGAACCGAACGTGTTGTAACTCATTCTAACGTGCAGCGACCGCAATTGCTGGCATCACGGGAGCCGAGCAGAGTATAGTTGGGCAATGTGGAGCCCGGAAACCCACTGAAGTGCAGTGTTTAGCACAAAAGTCTCTGCTGTCCTATCGTAACTTAACCAATCGTAGCATAAGTGAAAGTATCATAACTAAATGTAATGTGCCTAAACTACTATAGATGTCCTACCCCAGAGCCAAAGAGTGCATATTAGAGCGCAGTAGAGCGCAGTAATCTACCTCATTCCAGTGTATGGCACAAATGTCACAGCCATCCTAGACAAATCTAACCTAACCTTACCTTGCCAAACTTAACCCAACCCAACCCAAACAAACGTGCCATGACCACTATTGCTGCCCCTCCCCCGAGACAAGCGGCTGCTAGTAGAGCAACGCATAACGCAGACATCGATCGAATAGCAGTGTACAGCGCAAAAGTCGAAACACTCCTGTCCTAACCAGGCCAAACGTTACGAAACCAATCGTAACATAACGCAGCCTAATTTTCCGAAGTCACTACTGCAGCCCTCTCCAGAGCCAAGTAGGACATATTAAAGGGGAGTAGAGCACAGAAACCAATAGAATTGCTGTGCATAGCACAATAGTCGAAGCTACCCTATCCTAGCATAGCAAGGCGTAACATACCCGAGCGCAGCTTAACTCATCCTAACAAGCCGAGACCACAATTGCTCGCGTCCCCAGAGCACAGCAGAATGCACTTGAGCACAGTAGAGTGCAGAAAGCCTCCAAATTGCAACGCATAGCGCAACTGTCAGAAATATCGTAACCTAACCCAAACTAACATAACCCATCCAATCGTAGCACACCTCAAACTGAAGTGTCGAGACCAATACTACTGACCTCCCCATAGCCAAGCAGAATATGCTACTGCACAGTACAGCGCAGATATCCACCGAATGGCTGTGTATAGCACAAAAGTCAAAGACATTCTAGCCAAACTTAACGTAACCTAACCTATCCAGAACTAACGTAACTCTAACGTACGTGCCACGGTCATCATTGCTGGCCTCCCCAGAGGAAGGCGGATGACATTACAGCAATGCGCAGCGCAGATATCGAACGAATAGCCGTGTTCAAAGACATTCTAGCCAAACTTAACCTTACCGAACATAACAGAACGTAACCCATCACAAACAAACGTTTCGCGACAGCTACTGCTTGCCTCACCAGATTCAAGCAAATGCTAGTAGACCAATACAGTACACAGGTATCGGCCGAGTAGAAGTTTATAGCGCCAAGGTCAATGCCGTCCTATCCCAAATTAGCCAAACGAAACGCAACCAAACGTAACCTAACCATCCCTAACGCGTCGAGGCCCCTATTGCTGGCCTCCCCAGAGACAATCTGAACTTACTATGGCACACTAGAGCGCCGAAATCCATCGAAATGCAGTGAATAGTACAAAAGTCAAAGATAGCCTAACCTATCCAGGCCTAACCTAGCATAACCGAACGCAGAATAACTTAGACTAAGGTGCAGCGAACTTTGTTGCCGGCTTCCCTAAGGACAAGCAGAAATTGATAAAGCGCGGTAGAGGACAGAAGCCCATAGGGCATCCGTGTAGAGCACATGAGCGAAAGCCGTCCTAACATAACCCAACCAAACCTTACCTAACCAAACGTAATATAACTCAACCTAACGTGCCGCGACCAGTATTGCTGGACCCCGCAGAGCGAAGCGGGGCATAATAGAGGTGAGTAGAGCGCATGAACTCATAGAATCGCAGTGTGTATCAGAGAAAGCGAAGCCACCCAAACCTAACCAGAGCAAACATAACCTAACCAAGCATACCCTATCTCAACCTGTCATGCCGAGACTACTATTACCGGCTTCCCCAGTGCCATGAAGAGCATACTAGAGAACAGTGGAGCGCAGAAATCCACCGAATAGCAGTGTATAGCACAAGAGTCAAAGACATCCTTACCAAACTTAACCCAACCTATCCTAAGCAATTGCAATCTAACTCAAACATACGTGCCACGATCACCATTTCTGGCTTGCCCAGAGGAAAGCAGAATCTGGTACAGCAATGCAGAGCGCTGATATCGTCCCAATAGCAGTGAATTGCGAGAAAGTAAGAGATACCCTAACCTAACCTGACCCAACATATCCCAACCAAGCGTAACAGATACCAATCTAACGTACATAGCCGACAATCGCTGGCCTCCCCAATGCCAAGCAGGGTGTATTAGAGGCGAGTAGCGCGCAGAGGTCCATAGAATGGTAGTATATGGCACGAAAGTCAAAGCTATCCTGACCAAACTTAACCTAAGCTAACCTAAACAGGCGTATAAAGCTCTACCCAACGTGACACGGCCGCTATTCCTGGCGTCCCGAGAGCCGAGGAGAGTATAGTAGAGCATTGTAGAGAGCAGTAATCCACGGAATAGCAGCGTATGGCACAAAAGACGAAGTTATCCTATCCGAATCTAGCCAAGCGTGGCATAACCGAAAGCAGCA
>NW_016908227.1:0-491 GCF_001483705.2 Eufriesea mexicana | reverse complement strand
TATATAGCAAGTTATATATTCTTGCAAACATTAAATTTACCTCATCTACAAGTGCTTCTTCGAGTTTGAGCATACTATATATAGATAGTCCAGTAACTCTACCAAAGATTGTATGCTTATTCTACAGATCTAGTGTAGAACTAACAGTAAAGAAGAATTGGGAACCATTGTCATCTTTTCCAGAATTAGCCATAGCAATTAAATCTCGTCGAAAAAAACGTAATCTTGTATGAAAGTCGTCCTAAAACACATATATCCAATAACTATTTTTGAATAAGAAAGGAATTCATTTTATTTTTAAATATAGTCTCACTTTATATGGTTCTCCATATATTTTATCACCTATTCCTGTACCTGTGAGTATCTTGTGTTAGGAATCTTTTGATAATTCTATGAAATATAGTGTCACCCTAATATCCTGCCATAGATAATTGTATGAAATTTCTACATGCCTTTGGAGTTTCTTTTGCCCATAATTCTAACTCAACATC
>NW_016908226.1:0-2288 GCF_001483705.2 Eufriesea mexicana | reverse complement strand
TGGAAAGTTCAATTTTATTCACATTTTCGACTAATATCGTGGTGAGCTAACTTTCTTGCATAACCAAGGGGGAAAGATAATATTGGCAAGTTATAACCATTGCAATCCTATAGAATCTGGCCGGAAAATCCAATTTTATTGACATTTTCGAATAATATTGTGGTGCTCTACCCTTCTTGCATAAATAAGGAGGAAATATTCTTTTGGCTTGGTATAAGCATTGCAATGATATAGAATGTGCCTGGCAGAATCAATTTTATTGACATTTTCGACTTATATCGTGGAGACCTATCTACCTTGCCTGAATAAGCAGGAAAGATACTATTGCCGTTCTATAGCCATCGCAGTGCACTGGAATCGGGCTGGAAAGTTCAATTTTATTGACATTTTCGACTAATATCGTGGTGGGCTACCTATCTTGCATAAATTAAGATTTTACGTTCTATTGGCGTGCTATAGACATTGCAATGATGTAGAATGTTGTTGGAAAGTTCAATTGTATTGACATTTTCGGTTAATATCGTGGGGATCAAACTTTCATGCAAAAATAAGGAGGAAAGATTCTATTGGCAAACTATAACCATTGCTATGCTAAAGAATCAGTTTGGAAAATTCAATTTCATTGACATTTTCAATTAATATCGTGGTGAGCTAACTTTCTTGCATAGATGAGGATGAAAGATTC
The DNA here is from genome assembly GCF_001483705.2 of Eufriesea mexicana. Classification (NCBI taxonomy): domain Eukaryota; kingdom Metazoa; phylum Arthropoda; class Insecta; order Hymenoptera; family Apidae; genus Eufriesea; species Eufriesea mexicana. The sequence goes on along the minus strand of NW_016908226.1, from coordinate 1,603 downwards.
TATTGGCTTGCTATAGCCATCGTAATGGTGCAGAATCTGGCTGGAAAGTTCAATTTTATTGACATTTTCAACATATATCGGGGTGAGCAAACTTTCTTGCATAAATAAGGAGAAAAGATTCTATTGGCGTGCTATTGCCATTGCAGTGCACTGGAATCAGCCTGGAGAGTTCAATTTTATTGACAGTTTCGACTAATATCGTGGTGGGCTACCTTTCTTGCATAAATAAAGAATTTAGGTTCTATTGGCGTGCTATAGACATTGCAATGATATAGAATGTTGTTGGAAGGTTCAATTTTATTGACATTTTCGGTTAATATCGTGGGGGGCAAACTTTCATTCATAAATAAGGAGGAAAGATTCTATTGGCAAACTATAGCCATTGCAATGCTATACAATCGTCCTGGAAAACTCAATTCTTTGACATTTTCGATTAATACCGTGGTGAGCTATCTTCCTTGCATACCTAAGGAGGAAAAATCCTTTTGGAGTGCCATAGCCACCGCAATGCTGAAGTATCTGTCTGGATAATTCAATTTTATTGACATTTTTGACTAATATTGTGGTGAGATAACTTTCTATCATAAATAAGGAGGAAAGATTCTATTGGCGTTCTATTGCCATTGCAATGCTATAGAATCTGGCTGTAATGTTCAATTTTATTGACATTTTCGATTAATATCGTGGAGAGATCTCTCTCTTCCATAAATCATGAGGAAAGATTCTGTTGGCCTGCTGTAGGCATTGCAAAGCTATAGAATCTTGCTGGAAAATTCAAATTTATTGACATTTTCGACTAATATCGTGGTGAGCCAGCTTCCTAGCATAACTAAGCAGGAAGGATTCTATCGGCAAACTATAACCATTGCAATGCTATAGAATCTGGTCGAAAATATCAATTTTATAGACGTATTCGAATAATATTGTGGTGCGCTACCTTTCTTGCATAAATAAGGAGGAGAGATTCTACTAGCGTCCTGTAGACATTGCAGTGCTATAGAATCGTCCTGGAAAATTCAATTTTTTTGTCATTTTCGACTAATATCGTGGTGACCTAACTTTCTTGCATAAATAAGGAGGAGAGATTCTACTAGCGTCCTGTAGACATTGCAGTGCTATAGAATCGTCCTGGAAAATTCAATTTTTTTGTCATTTTCGACTAATATCGTGGTGAGATAACCTTCTCGCATAAACAATGTGGAAAGAATCTATTGGCGTGCTATAGCCATTTCAGTACTATAGAATCTGGCTGGAAAGTACAAGTTTATTGACATGTTCTGCTAATATCGTGGTGAGTTAATGTGAGTTAAGTTTCTCGCATAAATAGGGAGGAAAGATTCTATTGGCGTGCTGTAGCCACAACAATGCCGTTGAATATGGCTGGAAAGTTCAATTCTTTTCACATTTTCGACTAATATCGTGGTGAGCTAACTTTCTTGCATAAACAAGGATGAAAGATTCTATTGGCTTGTTATAGCCATCGTAATGGTACAGAATCTGGCTGGAAAGTTCAAATTTATTGACATTTTCGACTAATATCGTGGTGAGTCAACTTCCTTGCATAAATAAGGAGGATAGATTCTATTGGCAAGCAATAACCATT
>NW_016908225.1:0-1179 GCF_001483705.2 Eufriesea mexicana | reverse complement strand
ATGGGTGTACTCAGTACTGTGTTGTCAATTGCTAGTATCTCGGGCGATAATGTGTCTGCCTTTGTTACTCTAGAATTGCGATCGAATTAAAATCATCAGTAATTAGTCTAGTACAAAGGCAACGGCGTTCTATCGGTGAATGTACTGTGTACCTTGCAGCCCTACGTTAATGTCTCTAGACTTAACTGATGAATCCATCGATCGTCGTAGAATTGCTGAGGAACTTAGAGTGTTAGTATGACGATTACTGCAATGGCTAGGTTATTACGCCGATTTCTACGCTCCGAAGTGTATTGTTTATGGTCTATATCTCGAGGGATAAAGTCTATGCCCTTTGTCATACTATAAATGCTATGGAACTCAAATCATCAGTGAACATACCAATGCAACGTAAACAGTGCTCAGTTGGTGGATGTACTAAGTATCGCACATTGAATTGTAAATATATATAGCCACAACCATACAATATAATGATTATCCTTGCATGGCTGTGGAATGCAGACCATAACTGGAGAGATTAATCAAACGGTTTCAGTGCCATGTTCGTGGATGCACCAACTACCGCACAGGGAATTGTAAATATCTCTAGCTACAACTGATGTATACATTGATTATTTAAGCACTGCTGTGGAATTTAAGTCATCAGTGAAGGAATTAATTAACCAGCTACTATACTGTGATGATGGCCGTGCTTAGTACTGCATTGTCTGTTAAAGTCGCGAGCGGTAATGGTCCTCTCTTTTGTTATCCCAGAATTGCAATGGCACTTAAGTCATCACTAAGGCATAGCTAGTATTACTATGGAATTTACATCACCAGTGAACTGATTCATCCAGCGGCCACGTTGCTCAACTGGTGGATGCATCAACCGCCGTGCTGGGTATTATAAATATATCAGATTAGACGAAGGACTACAATGCTATTACAATGGCCATAGTCAGTAACGTATTGACTAATGTGAATATCTCTATCGGCTGTAGCTCTCTCCGTCTATCTTTCTAATATTGCTGAAGTACTCTGCTGACTGTCGAACAGACTCTTTCGAAGGCAATAGTAGTGTGTACATGGCCAATCTCAGTTCTGTATTGTCATGTATCAATATCACTGTCGATATTTGGGCAACTCTGTTCTCTTGGTTGATGTAGTGCGCGTCGTACCGTTAATTGTAAATATCTCTAG
>NW_016908224.1:0-689 GCF_001483705.2 Eufriesea mexicana | reverse complement strand
TCTATTGGCATGCTATAGCCATTGCAAGGTTATAGAATCTGACTGGAAAATTCAATTTTATTTACATTCTCGACTAATATCGAGGGGTGCTAGTTTAGCTAGTTTTGTTGTATAAATAAGGAGTAAAGGCTCTATTGGCATGCTATAGCCATTGCAAGGCTGTAGAATGTGACTGGAAAATTCAATTTTATTGACCTCTTCGACAAATATCGTGGTGAGCGTGTTTTGTTGCATTAATAAGGAGGAAAGATCCTACGGGCACGCTATAGCCATTTCAGTACTATGGAGTCTGACAGGAAAATTCAATTTTATTGACATTCTCGATTAATAACGTGGTGAGCAAGTTTTGTTGCATACATAAGGAGCAAAGATTCTATTGACATGCTATAGCGATTACAATGCTATAGAATCTGACCGGAAAATTCAATTTTATTGTCATTCTCGACTGATATCGTGGTGATGTAATTTTGTTGCATAAATTAGGAGTAAAGATGCCATGGGCACGCTATAGCTATTTCAGTACTATAGAATCTGACGGGAAACTTCAGTTTTATTTACATTTTTGACTAATATCGTGGTGTGCTAATTTTGTTGCATAAATAAGGAGGAAAGTTTCTATTGGCAAAATATAGCCATTGCAATGCTACAGTGTTTGGCTGAAAAATTCAATATTATTGATATTTTCGACT
>NW_016908223.1:357833-417374 GCF_001483705.2 Eufriesea mexicana | reverse complement strand
AAGGAAAGATTTAGCCAACGATGAGACATAAGCAAACCAACGACGAAGCATTCGAATATTATATGAAATACTCGAATGCTGAAACAACGACACATAGAATGAAAAAAATAAAATCTGCAAGAAGAAATTATTGTTAAATTATTTAAGAGAGTGGACAATGGCCACTGAATAGCCATTGATCTAGCCAACGATGATATACAATACAAATAAACCAACGACGAAGCATTCGAATATTGTACGAAATACTCGAATGCACAAACAATGAAAACTAGAATGAAAGAAATAATATCTGAAAAAAGAAAAAGAATTAAAACCTGAAAGAAAAAATAATTAGTACCTGAAAGATGGAATTATTATTAAATTATTCAAGAGAGTAGACAATGGTCATTGAATAGCCATTGATCAAGCCAACGATGATATACAAAGAAACCAACGTCGAAGCATTCAAATATTGTACAAAATATTCGAATGCTCAAACAATGAAATCTGGAATAAAAGAAATAGAATCTGAAAGAAGAAAGATAATTAAAACCTGAAACAAAAAATAATTAGTACCTGAAAGAAAAATATTAACGCGGACCCTCCGAAGTCGAAGCGACAACTGGCTCGAGCCTGCACGGCGGGGCCCTTATATAGCAGCGGCCGAGCGAAGATCGGCGAAAATTTCCGAACTTTACCGATTCCTTTAAAAGTTACTTTTCCGCTGTAATAACTAATAATTTATTAATTTTCTTGACTTTTAATCGTTAATATACTTTGCAAACTATTTGTTATCTATGATTTTAATTTGTTATTAACAATAAATTTATTAATTTATTAGCTTTTTATAATTTACGAATACATTTTATCACAAACACGTTGTTTGTTTAAGTAGTAGCCAATAATTTATTAACTTTTTTGACTTTTATCGTTAATATACGTTGCAAAATATTTGTTATTAACAATAAATTTATTAATTTATTAGCTTTTTATAATTTACGAATACATTTTATCACAAACACGTTGTTTGTTTAAGTAGTAGCCAATAATTTATTAACTTTTTTGACTTTTATCGTTAATATACGTTGCAAAATATTTGTTATTAACAATAAGTGTAGTTAATTCATTTACTTTTTGTTAATTATAGATGCATTTTCACGCAAATACTTTGTATATACTAGTAATAGCCTATAATTTAGTAATTTTTCCACTTGTATTATAAATTTACGTTGTGAACAATTTGTTATTAGAAATAAGTGCAATAATTTTTACATTTTTGCAAATTATAGGTACATTTGAAAATTAGTATGATATTATTCAAGTAATAACCAATGAATTAATTTTTTTCTTGTGTTATAAATTTACGCTATGAACAATTTGTTATTAATAAGAAATTTGATTATTTATACATTTGTATGAACTATACTATAACTGTAGACAAAAATTCCGTTCACTTATCTCTCACAGCCTCAAAAATCGTCGAATGTTCAACCGAAGTATCGAAAATTTACAAAGGATAGAAAATATTTTAAACTTTGTGCGTAGCTCTTAGCTTGGTATCGTTCTCAAAAATAATTCATTGAAAAACGATACCAGTTACCAGGTCTCACCACGTGGAGGTGGCTACGCAACGAGACCCGACATGTGCCCTATTGGCGCAGCCTGCTGGCGCTATCAGTATCAAAGGTTCCCTAACTTAACTTGGAGTGAAAGAAGTTAAAGTGAAAATCTACTGACACTTTATTCAATTTCGTGTCTTACGAAGGGTTCGCGATTATTCGAAAGACCGGCTAGCCTACGCGACGCACTCCCGTGTACAAGACAAACTTCACACCTCTGCACCCTCCAGATCGGGCCTTGCCCACCCTGCCGCCGCCGACCTCGCTATGGCTTACTCGATGACCTAAGGCAGCCAACGAATCAATGGAACACCCAGAAACAATCCGAGGGTCCTATGCGAGGCCTAACAGTCGGAATCACGCGCTTGCTCTATACCCCGGCTCTATGCAAACATTGGCACCCTGGACGACTAAGGTCGACGGACCCCCGTGTTGCCCCAGATGCCTCACCAGCCCGAGGGCCACCAGAGATCTCGATGCATGACGAGATTGATAGTGGCAGAAGTGGAGACGAGTCGTGAGGATGACTTACGAGGCGTGAAGCTGACGAGTACACGGAAAGTACGTGCATAGGCTAGTCGGTACTTAAGAACAATCGCGATTATCGCGAGAACAATTATGTTCTATTTGGTAAACGAGGGGGATAGAAAATTGATATATTTCGCTCCAAGTTTGGTAGTTTGCCTTTGTACTGATAGCGCGCACATGAGACTTAGTCTAGTCATCTAGCTTATGACTACTTAGATTTACTTAGATCTAAACGCACTCATACAACGAGGTCTTGAAAAACCTGTAAAGCTGAAAAAAAAGAGATTAGTAAATGCTTAGTAAAACATAATAAAATTCAAACAAATATAAACCATAAAAATCAATTAAATGGAATGAAAGACCCAACGATGAGACATGAAGAACCCAACGATAAGACATGAAAACCCAACGATGAGATATAAACATGCCAACGATGAGATATAAACATCCTAACGATGAGACATTCGAATATTATACGAAACATTCGAATTGTCAAATAAAAATAAATGGAATCGAAATATAATATCTGAAATAAGAAAAAATTAATTAATACCTGAAAAAATAAAAAATAATTAAAATCTGAAAGAAAAAATTAATTAATAGCTGAAAATAAAAAAAATTATTTAATGAAGTAGGATGAGGGTGGGGTGGCTAGCCCCAACCTCACTTCGGACCCCCACCCCCCGCGCACTACGAAAATTTAGATGTTACACTCGAGAGACCGAACCGACAAATGAGTTCTGCTGCGTCGCGTCGCTCATATAATTTTTATTTCTCCGTGTTAATAACCAATAATTTATTAATTTTTTCACTTTTATTATGAATTTTCGTCTTGAAAATTATTAATAATAAATTCGAAGATTTACACATTCTTTATAAACTATAACTGCATTTGCGCTTCAGCATCACAAGATAAACCAAGATACCATAAATATTTTCAGAGGAAACAATATTTCATAATTTACGTGATTGTGATGGATTGACATCACTAACTAAAATACTCTGCATTGATCATGCTATTAATTATTGATTTTATTATCTTCGATTTTATGGTTTCATTGTAATAATATACGAATATTGCAATAATATTAAATCATAGCAACTAGAAATCACAAAAGCCATGTCAATGCCATGATATAACACATGGAAGACTAATTAAATAAACAGGATCAGTAAAAATTCGAAAAGTCAACTTTAAGTAATATAGAAATATGGGATTAAAAGTAGCAATATTTTGAAAATATATTATTAATACTATTCTTTTTCTCGCATTCAGGACTATTCTAAATTCTGTGCCAACGTGTGGAGGACCAGAACGTTCGCATGGACCGAGGCATTTGACCTCAGAATCGAGGATGCTTATTGGATGGCATTTTTCATATCTTGTTATGCGGTTTTGTGTTATGCAGAAGAGAACAGGTCCTGGCTGATTTCCTTCTCAGGTTATACTATGTTTGTGTTTCACGAAGAGTCAAATTAAACAACGAATTAAAATAGTCGAAATTTTTGGACCAGGAAGTGAAATATTATATAAATATTATAGATCATTTTTCACGGAAAATTTATGTTATTTTATAAATTTATGTTATGTTATATAAAGGTTTGTGTGAGATATTAATTTTTTTAATTAATAATTCCACGGTGTTTTTAATATATATTTTTGAGTGAAACGATGGATATTTTTATATGGAATTCATGGCATCATGGTATTATGGTGTCATTATATTCATATAAAACCTAAAGTTTCCATATTTTTATTTTTTCATTACGTAATTTTGTTCATTTTAATCGAGTATAGCCCAAACGAACGAATCTAATTAAATATTTTAATTATAATGTACCTATTTTTCTTTTAAGCAGAGATTTAATTGCATTTCTCACAAAATATTAAGTGACATTATGATATTTTACTGATTCGTACTAAAACAATAATATAGAAATTCTTTAAACATGTTATCGATAATTGTATGCTTCGTGTGTCATAGGAGAAATAAAAGAAAAGTAAAAACAGAAAAAAGTTTGTCCTCCAACAGTATCAAGTTATTTATACCGTTGTTTATCTGCTTGTACAAATTAGATAAATGTTTAAATAATTATGTACATTTACTTACGTGTAAGTACTTATAGCTTCGTGTCACAAGATTTTATCGCCAATCTCGCTAATTACAAATATTTTGCACCATATAATATATTAAATAAATTTATATAATCGTAAATTTAAATTTATGAAATTCTTTGAAACGAAAAACACATAAATAATCAAATAAAAACACGTTTGAAAAGATTGAAAACGCCACAAAACTAGGATGAAACTCTTAGGCTGCATAGGATATGAAATACTCGATAATTAATAAAAAATTGAGAAAATATAATACTTTGCAATAAAGTAAGAAAATAAAATAGAAATAATTCAAACTTAAGGACACGTATTGATAAATATTCATTAAAATAATAATTAATATTACTTCCCATTGAAGAAAGATGTTGCTTCTCGTTATTTCCCATCGAATAGGAAAAAAAGAACACTGGGGGAAAAAATCGATTGTAAAAAAAATTTCTATCTCAGATTCTCAATTACAGTAAGTATATACAATAGCATACAGCACGTGTAAACTACGTTATCGAAATATTTTTCCAATTAATGGTATTCTACGAAAATATCAATGATGAAAAACCATTTAATTTTGCTTTAATTAGTTTTATCAGGTATATGATCTTTCCAACGATGCTGTTCATTTCCGTTCCGAGAGGCTTACAACTGAAAAATTATCATATCACACCCAGTCATTAAGCAGTTTTTTACATGCTAAAATACGTAAAAGTAAGTTAATCTGTTTATCAGCTAAACTGTAAGTTTCTTCTCTGCTTCATCCATTGAGGTTTTCTACGATTGTATTTCCTCTTAATAAATGTATTATATACGATATACTTATATATAAACGATATATATTGACATGTACCACTGATGGATCTAACTCGTGACATAGATGTATTTAACATATAATTAATATCCCTCATAGTTTAATGTTCACATTTCGATTTTTCATCAGGGAGGATAATATGACCAATTGCATAATCAAAATAGCCATCAGCAATAGTTATACCAAAATATATTGATCTAGAAAATGATTAAAATGATTATATCCTATCCCCTTACTCCTTGACTACAACCTCGACATCAATAGCAAGTACAGAAATCCACTGAACTGAGGAGTTTCTCCTAGACAGTCTCTAAATCAGCTTCAATACTCATGCACAGTCCCCTATAGTGAGAGAGACATCATGACGACCAAACTTCTCGTCTTATGAACAATTAGATCAACCATAAAATTTAGATATCCCAATTTTTATATAGAATTTATAACAATAAAGGAAAAATTATAGTGACCACATTCTTCGTCTTTTAAATAACTGGACTAGCTTTGAAGTTTGGAAGCCTTAATTTGCATGCAGAATTTATAGCAATAAAAGAGACACTATGGTAACCAAACTCCTCATTTTATAAACAACTGGACCAGCTCTAGACATTAGGAATTCTAATTTTCTTGCAGAGTTTATAGAGATAAGAGAGGCATCGTGACGACGAAATTCGTGGTTTAGCAAACAACTGGATCAGCACTAAGATTTAAAAATCCTAATTTTTCTGCAGATTTCATAAAAATAAAAAAAACATCGTGATGACCAAATTCGTGGTCTACCAAAGAACTGGCCTAGCTCTGAAATCTGGAAGGCTGGATTTTCGGGCAAAGTCTCTAACTCTAAACGAGACATTATGGCGACTGAGTTGGCTGGTGCGGGTGGAGCTGATTCTTTTCCTTTTTTTGCCTATCGCTCGTACGATTTGCTTGGACAACCTGTTTCGCCCCACCAGGAGTGGGATTTACATACACACCGCAGGTGGCTTTTGCGTTCGTCTGATTTTAGCTCGAATTGTACTTTCGCGGCAGGCATGTACGGTGCGTGCAGGTGAAACTACGCTCCGTCTCACGACTCCTCACGGCACACGCAGTTATTGCCAGCGCGCAGCCACGATTTCTGCTTCCTTCTCCCTATCTTATCCCTGTTCTCTCGTTTCTTGTTCTTCGCTTCCTTGGCACAGTTCTCTGCACGATATTTACCCCTGTTTGCCTAAGTTTCGTGAGAAGATAGGGACGACAGGTTGTTTTCCGAGATTCTGTCTGGTGTGTGTGACAGTTCTTCCCTGTGACAAACGTTTCGCTGAAGGATCGACAGGACCAAGGAGGGAAACACGAGGGATATTTAATGAATTCGTCGGTGAAGTACAGAGGCAAGTTTCGTGGAGTGGTGGAGGGTCTCTTTGGACTTGAATTTTCATTTTTATGAACAAATTATTTTCTTCGCTCATGGATATTAAAAGTACCGTTCATGACCTATAGCTTGATAAATTGGGAATGCTCAAATGACGATGGATGAATTATAGATGAATTTTACGATTTGTGAAAATTAATTTCTGATTCGGTATTATTAATATTAAAATTAATACGAGCGACAATAACAAGGCAAAATATTTTTGACACGGACATTTTTTGAATCCGAGATAATTCTAAGTCACGATTGCTTTTTGCAAACGTATTTAAATATGCAAAATTCCAGAATTACTAATAATTATAATATTTATGTGAGAATTTGAATAGATAAAAATTGTTAATGATTAGACGAGAATTTCGACGTGACTTTTCTTAATATAAATTTTTCGAATAAATTGTATGATCCTTTTTTTGATGAGTATTAAATGGGATGAAATTTTTTACCCGCGAATTTCAAAAGCGACTGACAATGAAAGTTTCTTTAGTCAAGAAGTTTAATATTGGCAATATATGAAAGGATGAAAATGGCGTTGCTAGTGAAAATAAGTTTGCGAGAAATAAACGCGTGAATATGTTTTGTTTTTCCGTTTATCGTGTTTACCGTAAGCCGAACTGAAAAACGAGGAAATCACGTAACGCGTGCGACTCGAATTCTTTTAAAAGTCACGTAAAATTTCAGCTTTCGCGCTTTATGTTGAAGTTAATGGTACGTTTCCACGGACAAACAATAGATATTTTTTTCTGCAAAAAAATTGTATTAATAACTCGAAACGTGAACTCATAACTCGTTACGTGTAGTAATGTAAATGATAAAATTCTGTTATGACAGAAACTTGTCGGGTTAGGTTAGATATAAAAATGTACGAGGAACTGAGATAGAAAGCAATATTGCGAAAAATTTGATGTCTAGGTATATGTAAATAAAAATTGGATCAGATGAAGATAAATTGGGATTTTATACGATTTATATCGTAAATTGTACTGTTAACTTGAACTTAAATTTAACAAAAAGTGTAATGAAACAAATTTAGATTTGATAAACATAAATTTTATTTGGAATTCAAAATTGGAATCAGTGAAATTTTTATTATAACACAAAATTAAAATCAATGAAACTTTCATTATAACTCAAAATTAAAATTAATGAAACTTTTATTAGAACTCGAAATTAAAATGCCTGAAAATTATATCGGAAACTCCAAATTAAAATTAATAAAAAGTTAATAAAAATTGTTGACAATGAAGTGTTATGAATTACTTACAGTAATATGTCAGTGACAGTATTTCATAACACAATTGCATTATGATTTTATTTTCTTCTTTCTTTAATTTGTACATAGCACGTTCTAACTTTAATCTTGCATAGGTTGATAAAGATAACATTATCAATTTAAATAAAATTAAAATACTATAGAAATCTTTTTTCCAAATTTACAATTTTAATCTATCCTAGCCTGACATAATTTTAAACAAAAAGATGAGAAATACAATTAATTATCAATTAAAAGTAAGCTTAAAAACTTACATCTTCATTTCTTCATCGTAGATTTGATAAACATAGTTATATTCATGATAATCTCGATTTTCAAATTATTTAAAACTCGTGTCTTGAACTAAACATATTAGTCACGACTAGTATTATAAACATAACCTAAAACTCGTTTATATGTTAATTCTTTTTCGCAATTATAATCTCAAATTAAATTTGTTTCTCCCTGCTAATTAATTCCACTTCCAATTTTAATATCAATCTGAATTTCTATTCTGGTAGTTGTCTTGTGTTCAACATGAGAGCACTATAGGTTTGTTTATATTTATAACTTGGTGATGTCAGTGCATCCTTAAGATGATCATAATCAATATTGTAATGTCAAAATGAGTCACAAAATAGAGATCTTTTATAATCGATCAATCGATTCTCTCATGTAACTCTTTTACGTAACTGTTGCATCTTCGAACTTAATGACAAGAATTGACACGTGAATGGACCATAATCGAAATTTTTGGTAAATAGTTTAGGCCATGGAAGCTTGACAAATTTCCACGTGAAATTTATTTTTCTTTTCAAATATTCTCCTCGATAATTGCATTCCCACGAATAACATTAATAAAATCCGAAACTTAGGCAAGAAGACATGAAATTCTATGATACAGTTTAAAAAGGATATAAGCAACACTTCACCTGTGCAAAGTATACATAAACACCAAAAAAAAAGAGCAATAAAATATATAAACCACTCACAGGTCAAAAAGACCAACTCTATTTATAGAATTTTTCAAAATTTTGGTGTTAAAACACTTAACTCTTAATTTTCCATACATACATACACAAAATAATAGGACTTTGGTAATTAATCAAAGTCACGATCTTTGTGAGTATCGACCATTATATACCACGGTAACGGTTAATCGCTGCATTATTATGATATAATTGTCATATGACGAGTTTTCTACGACATCCAAGGAACACAGCATTGATTACTAGAGAATAATCAATCATTTATGATAAACACACCAATCAAGGAAGGATAATGGGTTTATTAATATTTATCTGCAACGTTGCACGAACTCCGCAGCGCCTCTCGCGGCGCGCGGAATATTCTCCCGTTATCGATCTAGTCAATTTACTACCGCCATGTTGCACTATGCGCCCCCATACTCTCAATGATAGCCAGATAAAGTTCAAATAAATTATGCATCAATGAGGTCATTTATATCGTTTAATTACCCTGAACGATAAGATTATGCGATCAGAATGCTAGAATATAACGAGTAGAGATAAAATAAAGAGACAAATGCTCGATTCTTAATCAACAGAGCTTAATAGATCGTCAATAGGGGAAATAACGAGGAAATTTGCAGTTTCATTGGGGTTACTGATATTTGAGGTTAAGGATGCTTCTTTTGAAACGAGTATGAATCACTGAATTGCTGATGCGAAATTTGTAACAATTGTATTGCTTCATTCTTTGTTATTCGAAGATATCTGAGCTACGTTATTTGTTTATTATGTCATTGTAAACATCGACGTCTCCGAGACGAGAAATTTGTAACATTTTCTGGACATATTGAGAGTTTCGTTTCATTTGGAGATAGTGGGAAGAGAAAATAATTTTATTTCGATGAAACAAAAATATTATACACTTCTTAAATTTGTTCAGAGTGGTTCATAAAGTTTTATGGCAGTAACGTGAGATTTCTTTGTTTGCGTGTTTATATCGTCGTTATGAATATGTCAATTATGTGCCTTTTATTAAGGCGATTCAGTACTTTTCCAATCCAAGCAAGACGTCAAATGTCAATTATGATACTTTAAATGCAAACGTTAATTCGTTCCTTTCACAGCTGATAAGCTCTACTTAACGAGCCATCTTTTTGAATAGGATATGCATAAAAATTAAAGCAGTTAAGATGCATGTATATTTAAATAAATTCTCGTTACGTAAAAGACACTATAGACTATATATATAATAAAAATTAAAATTTTATTACAAAATTTAATCAAACTCAATCAAATTTATGAATTCGAAATTTTTTAATTTTTCATGGAAGAACAGAAGAATAAAGTAAAAAATTAATTTAACCAATTAAACGTTAAACAAATAAATATGTTTTTCAATTACATCTGGAAATACACAATTTAGAAGAATTTATAAAATTTCAGACACCTCGTTAGAACACTTTTTGTATAGATACACTGAACTAACGATCTATCAGTGTAAACAAGCATTCAGCTTGGAATATGGTCTTGTTTGGTAGCTCTTCAGTTAGACTTTCATCGTCATCGTCTCGTCATTAAAACTAGTCGTATTGAAACTTATTATAGTACTATAAATTGTTACAGTGTTTCGATTTTAGGTTTCATTAAACCCTATCAGTTTCATAATTTATCTAATTAATTTAATCGTTTCTATTTTATATTCGTTCGGAAAAAAATCGCAGTAATTTTGTATAGTATATTTATATCAACAATTTAAGAAATATTTAATTTCTATTATACATTTTAATATATTTCGAAGATTTCTCAACAATTTTTCATTTATCGATTAATTCATTTTCCTATGTTTCGATATCTCAGCTGCTTTTATTATTCTGAACAATATATCTGAAAGAATTTTGCTGTTACATTATATTCTCCTTTAATTTATTGTTATTAAGTCATTACATAAATTTGCAACTGATAGTAATACATTAATAATTCTAAATCGCAGGAAGGTGAAAAGTGAAACGTTTTTGGTGCAAATTTATTGCTTAAGAAAATTCCACGTGAATAGAAAATTTGTACGAATTTTAATTGCTGAAAATAAAATCGATTTTTAAACGAATCTAGATATTTGAATTAATATATTTGCTAATTTAATATAAATAATTTATTTTATCGATATAGTGAGTGAATGATGGTGTTCAAACGAATCTTTGATTTATTTTCGATGTTCAGCTACAGACGTATGCGATGTATGTTGTTCTTTCACCTATACAATTAATTTTTTAAGTGTCCAGTGTTAAATATATTTATTAAATACATTGCTACATTAATATCACGATACATCGTATTGATATACGATATATTATAAAATTTATCAAACAATAAATAAATAAAAATGTACGTCTAAAACTGACTAAAGATTTTTGGAAGTACTTTCGATTATTTTTATAAGGGTATATTAAACTAAATTAATTATTTTTCTTTTTATTAACGAAGTTTAATAATTTATGCATAATTTATCACAATTATAATACATGATGTTAATGTAGAAATATATTATTTCAATATAAAGATAAAGATATATTTGTATGTTGTGACGTTGATAATGGTATGAAAAATGAATTAAAAATTATCAACAATTAGTTATATATTTCATTACAGGCGAAGACGTAAAGTCTGGGGAGTCTGGTCCTGCAGATTTCGAAAAGGCAATAATTAATTCTGGTAAGTGTACATGATTTACAATTTCTCATATTAAAATTAATATAAAATATTTCACGACTTTAATAATTTTAATACTTTGAAAGGAAAATATTTTAATTGAAAAGATAAAAGAATATTTAATAAAAACAATATATAATAAAATTTATTATAATCTCGAATTTTTTTCTGAATATTGTTGACAGCAAAATAGCTAATAATCATTTCTATTTTTATGTATTACATTAATATATTATACGAAAATTTTTCATTATTATTTATTAATTTAAAATGTAATTACACATATGAAATTGTCAGAAAATTTATAATTTGATTATAAATTATAATTAAAAACAACATTCTTTTTAAATGCGAGATTATTGTACTGAAAAATATTTATGAGGAAAGCTGTAGATATTTTTAGAAAAATGTCACATTTCCATCATATTGCATAAGTTATTACATAATTAATTGTTATCTTATTTTTTATTTTTATTTAATTTTAATCTTAGATTCACGCTGTGAATTCGGTTAATCATTGATTATATTTTCAAACAAGCAGATAGTTGTCTATCTCAAGTCAATTATTTAAATATTCTCATTATGCTCTGGTTTCTATTGAATATCTAATTTATATCACCAAGTATAGAGTCTAGATTCTTGTCAAGGTTGATTTACAAATCTATGTTAACCAAGAAACCTTTGCGAATAATTAATTATCATTAGTCACGTTAAACCAACACCTGTTCCACTTTAACCTGCATAATTTTCATAATGAATACAGATATTCACACATAATAGCATGTAAAGGTTTATTAATGTTCGTGTTATTAATTACGTGAGAATTTAGTATGAAGCTTACATAACAGAGGATTAATTTAAAAACGAAGGGAACCAAAAAGTTTCTTTTTTCGATGAATCTATAGTCTGCAAATTTCTCAGTTTTCATTGAATTAACGCGAGTAGTATATTTTATATTCGAAAGAGAAAATTAGGATAATAAAAGAATAAACTAATAGATAAAAGAATGATTTCAATTTTAAAATTATAATAATATACCACGATTTATTTGTGTTTTATAATTTCTACTGGCAAATTAATCTAGAGATAACAATGTTTCATTTTCGTTTACTTTTGGACCACCCTCTACATTGCAAACTATTTTAATTTTACAATACATATATACTATATATTTTTAAATTTATGTTTAGTATATATACATTTAAAATTACTAATAAATTAATTTTAATAAAATTCAATATTGATAAATTAGATAAATACTATTAAATATTATACTTAATATATAATCTAATATTATATATTAAATAAATATAATATTTCCTTATATTTAATATCTCAAATAACACTAATCACCACGTGCATTAAAAATTGACAAATATTAACATATATATATATACCACCTTCAAAAAACTTCACAGACAAATTAAAACTCCGCATTTTGCATAACCTATACAACCATTTCTATACTTTCCAACTCCTTCCCCAAAGAAAGGCCCAACTAAAGAATTCAAACCTAATCGCGTACTCTGAATTTATCTCCCAAACCTATCACAACCTGGACCTCGCATATATCTCCCAAAACAACCATACAAAGCACAAAACGAAGGAAATTCATAGCCAAGGAGACTCATCCATGTGACTCAGACATGTCCCAAGAACCTCGACCTTTCTCTTCTCCGAACAGACGACATCTACCAAATAAACAAACGAGACCACTTGATTACCACGCCAAAGGAACCACCTTCTTTTCAAGGCTCGAAACAGGGAAAAAAAGTAAGCAAACACACGGCTTGTGTCTCGAGAGACCACATTCACAGAAGCGTTAGCAAAGAGAGCAACATGGCCGCCGCATACCTGCTCCGAGGAACAGGCGCGAAATTCAAACGAGCCTGTCTCTCCGTCCACTTAATTTCTCTAATCCTCAAACATCTAATGTATCATACGAACATTTTCAAGCATAAATACCTCGTCAGCCATAAGGAGTCATCTTTTGGACTACGATTTACCTATTTGAGCCACTGATTTTCCAAATTAACACTTTATCGACCGCAGGTTTAGACTGTCGCACGGGAGTATCTGTGCGTTTCGTATGCTCAGATAAATTTGTAAAAAAAAAAGACAGACACTAAGGACATAAAACAGTCCTCCACTTGACCTGGGACATTGCGGTCCTAGGGCCGCTACAATGCTTACAAAGCAACGCAACTAACGCAACTGAGCAACGTACCAAAAGGCCTAAAAATAGACTATCAGTCGGTAAGCATCGATGACCAAAAGCCTAAAAATAGGCTATCGGTCGGTAAAGTGTTAATTAATTCCATAGAACCAAAAATAGAAGCTGGTTTCGAAATATAATCCTGGCGCCAAAATTTTTAAAAATTCCAAAGGTCGAGCTGGTCACTTAAGATTGGGATCCTGCGAATGGCTAATTTAACTGCGTGGAACATTCGTCGTCCAGAGACTAGCCTGATTAAACGTCTCTTAGACACCTCTTGGAAAAGTTTCACTTTGCAACACGAATTTGCCGACAGGTTATGGAAAGTTTAACTACCTGTTACTGTTGGCCGTGCTGCCAGCCAGTTTCTCCAGCATCTTCTCGTCGTCAGCCATGTCCTACGTGCTACCGTCAGCCGAGTGCGACCTGGGCCTCACCATGTTCGACAAGGGTCTACTCAACTCGATGACGTTCGCAGGTGGTATATTCATTTATTCACTTAACCACGTACTGTAATTACAGGTCGAGCTTAAGACAGAGAGTCAAAGCGCATACGCTTCGAGTTTCTGGTTAGATCGCAAGCATGGTGTACGCTACCGGCTCGTTAGGGAATGTGTTTGTGCGAGTACAGACATGGTAATTAAACGACACACACAATCTTGTACTTGATCGTGCGTTGATCACGAACGACGATCCTCGTGATGGGAAATGAGGGATCGTTCGAGATCGACGAGATGTTTGACTGTCGATGATTCAGAGTTGATTCTGTCCTTATATTTGGGGTATATGGGGAGAATGTAGTTGACTTTTGATGACTCTTTTTGGACAGGTAAGGGAGAATGGGTTTGGAAATATGAATTTATTCCGAGGGAGTTTAATCGTGGATAGTTTTTGAAAGAGGAGGGGCTGGGTTGTTTATCTAAAGTTGTGGTTTAAAGCAAGTTCTTGATTATTTTGTTATAATATTCGTTATTTTTTCTCCATTTATTTTCATTATTTATTATTCGTTAAAAAGAATCGAATATTAAGCAATGTTTTAAAAATAGAATTCTAGATTGAAATTAAAAAGAAAACTAATCATGCTATAATCATTATAGTGTTACAAGAATTTAGTGAAATTTATCTAAATCTCTGACAATTCCTCGTGAATGAGCGAGTGAATCGAGTGAATATAATCTGACGATTTATTAAAGAATTATTATTAAAAAATGATGAAGCCTAACTACCCAACTGTCAGTAAAGATTCGACTGGTTCCAGGTATGATCAGCACCTCGTTTTTCTGGGGTTTCATGACCGACACGTTTGGTCGTAAGAAGATTATGTCCTACGGTTACATGTTCACTGGAATCATGAGTCTGGCCGCATGTTTCTCGCACACCTCGTGGCTTTTAATTTTGTTCAAGTTTCTCGATGGTGTGATGTAAGTTGATATAACGAGCCTATCTTCTACAAAACTTAATTTTCTACAAATTTGTTTAAAATAACGAATTTAATTAAATTCGTTAGTAAAATTATAAGTTATATTTTTACAGTATCTTTAATTATTAACAACGACAAATTTCAATAGATATTTTGAACGTTTGTAGCATATCTGGTCCATACGCGGCGCTGATGTCCTATCTGGCGGAAGTGCATAACGAGACGCATCGATCTCGAACCTATATGTGGCTAGGTGTATTCTTCTCACTTGGAAATATTTCTTTACCATGTGAGTATCTTTTAATCTCAATATCCTGCTCTCGTATTCTTATATTCCATGTTTATGTATCTCCCTATACTATTTTAAAAATTTCAAATTTATTATTATTGATTCCTCCATTTATCCCCACGTTATATTATTTAATAAAATGAAAATAAAAACGAAGAGAATGAATGGAAGAAGTCAGAAATCTGTAATATAGAGTTTTAAATATACTTAGTATAGAATACTCTGTATATTTAATACATTTAATAAGTCGTAGTATATTTAGTATATTTAACATATTTATTATTTTATATAATATACATATCTAGTATTTTTAATAATATTTTAAGATACTAAATATAAAAGTCAGTGTGTCTAAATACCTTTGTGACCAATTGCATATACGTATATAGATAGTCACATATACTACTCTATACCACCATTCACGCCTTTGTTCCAGGCATCGCGTGGCTAATCATACCCCAGAAATGGACCATCAACCTTATAAGCGGGACCATGGAGATCAACTCGTGGCGTGTGTTCTTAGCGATCTGTTCGTTGCCAGAGTTTCTTGCCTGTATAGCGATGTTCTCGTTCCCCGAAAGTCCGCGATTTCTCCTGTTAAAAGGCAGAAGGGAAGAGGCTCTCGAGGTTTTCAAGAAGATATACTCTGTGAACACTGGCAAGGATCCAGACACGTATCCGGTAAGCAGGGTTCGATACAAGTTCCCTTCCAAGATAAATCACATAGAGATAGTATTTGGCCAAACCGTTCTTGTTATAAGAGAGGTAGATATATTCAGGGTGTCCCAACAACGGTGCTATAATCGGGTAGGGTGTGATTCTACGTAAAAAAACAAATCGAAAATAAAGAATAAAATATTTTCATTCGAAGCTTCGTTATCGAGAAAATCGACTTTGAATATTCACAGAGCACGCGTGCATTTAAATGTGGCTTAGGTGGGTGGACCATCAGTATACCAGCGTACTCTGTGAATATTCAAAGCCGATTTTCTGAACAACGAAGCTTCGAATAAAAAAATTTTATTTATTTTCGATTTGTTTTTTCACGTAGAATCACCCCCTTCCCAGTTATGCCATCGTTGCTGGGACACCCTGTATATGTTTTAGGTGTGATTTTAATTACATCAGTCTTAATGTGTCTTCCTGCTTATGGTACTCATAAATTAAATGGTACATTAGTCGTGTAATTTATTCGTGTGATTACAGGGTGGAGGTATTGAAATTTATGTTTGTTTCTGTGAGTCACTTTCTTAGTAGTTATTCATATACGGTATGTGTGATAATTAATGAAACTTTGAAATATTAAAATAATTAAGAACATTATAAGTTGTTTTAACTTCACGATTATTATCACGATGCGAAATGTCACTCATCGAAATTGATGTAAGTTCTCATTTATGTTATCCATTCTTACATAACCTCACTATTTGTTTATTCTGTTGCATAATGCATATATGGTCAAAGAAATGTTTTGCACTTATGTTAATTCTTGCGAAGTAATAACGGAAGATAATTAGTGACAATTAATTCACTTGTCTAATAAATTTCATGAATATGAAATCATGGTATAATGTTTTGTAGATAAAGGATCTCGAGGAAGAATATTCCGTTGAATCAGCAAGCGACAGCATAAAGGACAAATTGCGCTCCTGCTGGCAGCAAATCAAACCACTTTTTCTGTCGCCTAACATATTCAAACTTATCGCCATTGGTATGATCCAACTGGGAGCCACGATAGGGTTAGATCAAATGAATTTTTTTCAGAATATACTTTCATTGTTGCTGACTCTTTAAATACCTTTAGACTAATTAAATTTTCGGTCTTTTTTTTTTACTTTTTTTATTTCCAAAAATTTGTTAAAAAATCCAACTTTAAAATTCCTTCTTAGTTTAACTTTAACTTCGTTATATTTTTCATAGTTACAGCCATAATTGTGACTATTAAAAGATATGATTACTAAAAATTATATCAAATATTTTTTTATCATACTGAAACAATATAATACGAATTTTTATTTATTCCACGCGTTTTTCTCACGACTGACTTTTTAATTATGCGAACACTGAATATTTTAATAATTTTTGATCACTCGATATTAAGAATATCGAAAATCTTTAATTCTTCATTACGTAATTTTTTCTTTTTCACAAATAACGTTGTATAAACAAATTATATTAGCTTTTTTTCTATCGAGTTGCACATCAAATGTACATGTATTTCAAGAGCCAACGTTTGTGAAGTCTTAGGAGAAATGAATGATGTAGACTAAAGGCAAATTTTCAATTTATAGGTCGAATTCGATTAGACTATGGATGCCTCAATTGTTCACTATGATGGAACATTTCAAGAATGATTACACAAAAACCGAATATTCGAGCTCGCAGCCACGCTTCTGTTACATGTTAGGTCAACGACAAGCAAATCATAGTTCCTCAATAAGTTTTGTAAATGAAACTATAAATGCTACTCACACATGCATACCGGTATTACATTTTACAATTAAAACTATTTCCTTCTTTGTTTGTATGTCTTCCTCCAATTTTCTACAAATTGCTAAATACTCAAAAATTAAAGCTACATATTCAAGAAAACATTATTTGATAAAATTTTTGAAGAATATTTCCAACATCTAAATTAAATAATTAACAACAAAATGTCAGATTAAGTAACACACATTGCTTAGATGTATTATAAATCTAATACTATTTGTACAAAACACATTGCTATGGCAATAACAATGTATATATTTATGATCTGTATGCATTTTGTTTCAGGCAGAATTAAATTCAAAAGTATTTATTAATTCAATTGTGATTGCAACTACCGGTGTTGTAGGATATACAGTTGCAGGGACACTAATTACTGTAGTAGGAAAAAAAAAGCTAATAGGTAAGATGTATATACTAAATATTTTTTCATTCAATGTTAATAATTGTATCCTTAATGAAGTAAATAATTTTATAATTTTCATAAGAACATTACATGAGTAACTGATATGTTAATTTATTATATTATGTATAATGACTAGCTTAATATGAAATAATATCAATATTCTCAATAACTTATCTTTTTTCAGCTACTTGCTTTATGGTTGCAGCTGCTTGTTGTGCCTCACTTTACTGGGCTGAAAGTGCCAACAGTATTCTTGGGTTATGTTCTGTTTTCGTAGCTATGTCGAGTATAGGTGGTGCCTGCGTTGTAAACGTTATTGTCGATAATTTTCCTACTTGTTTAAGGTATAACGATATTCAATGTCACAATAATTTATTCACTATTTCATTCTAACCAATTATTTATATTTCCCTTCAGAACCATGGCGGTTAGTCTGACTATGATGGTTGGCAGAATTGGAGCTGTCATAGGGAATCTATTGTTCCCAGTTTTATTCAATTTGTCCTGCTTGGGACCCTTCGTTATGATTGGTTCCGCTTCTTTAGGTAAAATTCTAATAAATTATTGTTGCTAAGTTATCATAATCATTATTATTTTATAAAAATATATATTATTTTATATAATCAAACAACTTTCTAAAAAGATTTGAAATATTCTCTTGAATAATTATGAATATCATTTCTTATATATCATTATATTTCGTCTTACATTAAACATTACTTTTTCAGTATCAGCGTTATTAGTGACCATTCTTCCCCAAAAACAGTCGCAAGACGAAAAGAAAAAGCAACTTGCCTGACGACAATGTGTACAGATAAAATGTAATCAGCTGACTATAGCTGAGAAGATGGCTTGTAAATATATATCTTGTCCCTGGTCTGTCGATTGTGTAATTTCGGTGCATGATTTTTCATCATGTAAATATGTAAATACAATACAATTACACTAGTGTATCATAAGATATCCTCATTTTATACATATGCGTGAAATTTATACTGCTTGAAAAACGAGTGTGTGTTCTAGATGAGATTTTTAATGAATCTCGCGATTGAGTGAAATGAAATAATTTTAAAATAGTCTTCATCATTTTTAATAATTTAGTCAGCCAATGAATTGATAGGTAATATTACTTGACAGTAATTAATATCTGAGAATTCAAAAACGATATAATAAAAAAGGATAATAACATTGTTATATAATAAATTTGTTTTATTATTGTTTTAAAGAAAATTGTCTTTTTTTCTGGAACATATTCTCTTATTCCTCTTCATCATGTGATGGTAGTAGAATAATAAACATCAGAAAATGTCTTTATATTAACTTGTGTCGGTAAAAAACAAATCATATTTAGCGATTGTCGGATTTGCTTATAATAATGTAATATCTTTACAAGCACGAAACAATATGAAATGAATAAACTTGTGTTGTACGAAATTTCTTCGATATAAAATTAAATTTATGTACTCGCCAACTGGTTTACCTTTGAAGATAAAATTATTACTTCCAATATTATCGACTCAACACAGCATAATAACAATAATGAAATTCTGATATTGCAGCCTTTATATAAGTCAATGACCACAGCTCACCGAAGATCAACCGAGAAGTCCCGACCATTACCGATTTTATATTACATTATAATAATTTTATAAATTATTACTTTTCTATAATAATCACCAATGATTTAATAGTTTTTTTACGCTTATTATAAGTCTATGCCTTTAATAACTTGATATTCATAATATTAACTTAATATTAACAATGAATTTAATAATTTGTACATTTTTTACAAATTATAGCTACATTTATGTTACTGTAAAAATTATATATTTATATTGAAATATTGCTATAAAAATAATGAAATTTTTGTATAGAAATATTTAATGTAATTATTAATTAATATTTAGTATAAAAGTGTTGAAATTAATAATGACGTATTTATAAACGTCTAGAAAGCTTTCGCAAAGGGATGATTCTGCATGCGCGCATCAACATTAAACAAGTGTGTGCGCAAATTATTCTACCCCTCATAATCAACTGCATGGATCTATTTTGGAAACTTCCGGCGTCAATGTAATTCTTAAAAGTCCCTAGAAAATAATCGTAAACTTTGGAAAATGCAATAATTTATAAAATGTAATCATGTTTTAAATGAATTCTTTGTGTCAAAATTAAAATTGCAATAAATATACCTACGAAACCGATGAAATATTTATGCAAAGAAGTTGTGATAGAATCATTCATTATCGGATATTTTAAAGGGAATTTAGCCTGGTGCAACGTACAGCGCTCCATCGAGTAAAGTGACACTGTCAGTAATGGAGAAAGTGGACGTAATGTAAAAGGCTTCGAAGTTCCTTTGCCGCTTCGTAGATTTTTAGGCCGGCACGAAAACATGGAAGAATTGTTTCAGAACGGAAATTATCAGAGGGAGGCGAATGCAAACATAACAACTATGGAAACACAAAAAGAGGTAAGAAACTCGGATTACTTGACCATTTCAATTCGTCCGCCAAATCAATACGTCGCTCGACGCTATTATTTTAAACATGTTCTTATTGAAACTGCTCTCCGGATATTACGGTTATCGCATAATTTTTACAAGCAGCGAAATTATATTTGTTTAAGTTGAAGAAGTGGTAAATAACGGCACTGAAAACGTATGTGCACTAAAAGAAAGAATCGAGGTGACGCACAGTGATTCTCATGTTTTGTTATTGTTAGTATATGTTTCTTATTTTTTGTTTGAAATTATTCTACATTTTTGTTTTTAAAAATCATATTTGTTTTTTTTATCATTGCTTCCTTTATGATATTCTCTAATATATTATATTTTAGTTGATGTCTGTGTCGTATAGATTAGCTTTAAATTATTTTTAGATATTTGTACTATTTGAATATACCAGATCTGTATAAAATAAACAATATTGCATTTTTCTAAGAAAATTATTTGTATTAATGATAGAAAATATAAGTTTTTTATGCTATTTGGAAAAGCGTCGAACTAGGTCAAAACCTATTTGGTTGAGCACCACTGCACACATGTTGGCGGTATCTACAATATATATATGCGATTATAGAGGGTATTTAAACCTATGATATTTTCAATGGGCTTGTAGACAGTTTAACGTAAAATACTATTATCAGATATTATTTTATTGGACAATTTAATAATAATAACACACATTCTAAAATTTTGTACTTTTAATTTTAAAAGTTAATACGTATAAAATTATTAATTCACTTTTTTGTTTTTCTTGAATATGATGTAGTATACATAAACATTAAAAATAAATTGTTATTAATATTTCATAAAAATTACTTATGTGAACTTTATTTATTTTTTTAATTAATAAATAAATATTCTATATGAAATTTAAAATTTGTTTATTTGTTCTTCTGTAAATTTATTTTTATTATTTACAAATATATTAAATGAAACCATTGTATTTTTTATATCTTAAACTTTTTATTATTTATATTATAAATTAGGATTCATTGCTTGATCACATGGAAATCTCAATAGTTGAGACTGAAAAGCGAGCAAATGGAGCATTGAATTTAAGAGAATTTTATACAGTCTACCTCATTGAGACTAAGTAAGTGAATATAATATTTGTGTAATAAAATAAATATAGGAATATTTTTAAGTACAAAATAAAATAATAGTATTCAATTTTTAATTCTTTGCAAAAGTTTTTTGAAATCTACAATATATTCATATATATCAAATATTGTTATAGAGTTACCAATCCAGATTTTAAAGGTGCTCTCACCAAAGTAAGTTCTCTATGGCGCCGATACACAGAATTTGAATTGCTCCGAGCTTATTTAGAAATTTCTTATCCATATATTGTACTGCCTCCATTACCAGAAAAAAAAGTTTTATATGCGTGGCAAAAGGTTACCACTGATACATTTGATCCAGATTTTGTTGATAGACGTAGAGTTGGTCTTGAGGTATATTATTTATATATATTCATTTATTTGTTTACTTAGTATTTACTTAATATTTATGAGAAATTTGTTTCTAAGAATTTCCTATTGAGGGTAGCCTCACATCCTATATTATCTTGTGATGAACATTTTATGGGATTTCTGCAACAAAAGGATGGCTGGAGAGAAAGTATAAAAGAGACCGGTAAATTGTTTATTCTGTCAGGGAAATATCTTATGGATTATTTATTTTCATTACAAATATTATAACTATTGTTTTGTAATAGGTTACTTGCAAGTAGTAGAATCAAAATTAAAAGCACTGACTGTAGCAGTGCGATTAAGGAAACCAGACAAACGATTTGAAACAATAAAAAATTATGGAATTGAGCTCCAGGTATGTTCATCATTGAGAAATAATTAATAAATAAATTTTAATAATACTTTTTTCATATTTTAGAATAATTTATGTAATCTTCTACGAGTACGTGCGCGACTTGTAGAAAAACAACATAGTTTGTACAAATTACATGCAAATTATGGTCGTGTGTTCAGTGAATGGAGTGCCATAGAAAGGGAAATGGGTGATGGGTTACAGGTATTAATATTTTCCAACACATTTACTATGAAAGAAGTTCGAGTATCTAGCATTGTGAAAAAGTTCTAAATGATAAAATAATTAAAGTATATCACAAGTATATATATTGCAAAGCGCACTGCATTACAGCTTGTTTTCTTAGAAATCGGGTCACTACTTGGATTCATTAGCAGCGACAATAGATACAACACTTGAAGAAGAAGAACTAATAGCAGATCAGTTAAAAGAATGGTTGTTTGGTGCTTCTGCATTACAAGCAGTTATCAAACGAAGAGAAGCTTTACAATTAGCCAAAGATGAAGCTCATGATGCTTTAACCACAACATTTGAACAAAAAGAAAAAATTATACAAGGTTTAGAACCATACTATACATCCTTATTATGACAATTAAGGATACACTATTTGTTAATGAAATGCAATTTGTTCTTATAGGTAAATCTGGTTTAATGTCACGATTATTTGCATCCGTGGATACAGAAGAAGTTCGTGAGTTAAAAATATTGCAATTGGAACAAAGAATTGCACAACATGAAGAAGCTGTTAAACAAGTGGATGAAGATTTAAAGTAATATATTTTAAATACTTTTTTTAATGTACATAACATATGCAATGTAATGTATATTAAAATTTTATATGTATTTACAGTATCCATATGACAAAATTGAAATGATAAAAATATTCTATGTGAAAAGATAAAAAAATATTTTATAAAAATACATATAACATATTCCTCTACAGTTTGCATGTAATATTTCTAGGTCATTCTCTATTAAAGCAATGATGGACATAGAAAGATTTCAACGTCAGAAAGTGCTGGATCTAAAAGAAATTTTGGCAGCTTACTGTATTTTACAATTTAAACTTGCTAGAAAGGTAAAATTTTATGCATCACTACTTAATTCATTTAATATTTTTGTACAAATAAACTGATGTTATAAATAATTTTAGGGATTGCAAGCTTGGCAGCATGTTAAAAGTTGTCTGGAAAGTATGCCATAAAAATCTTTTCTTATTGAAAGCTGACATAGAACAATAAATGTTCCCACATCTTTCGTGCGATATACATTCCTATAATTGTAAGCTCACTCATACTGTACGCTTATTATTACATCAATGTACAAGATTGTTTCTATTATTTAATGTTAGACTAGATAATATTATATATATATACACACACACATATATATACACACAGTTCATGTTGGATATATAGTTATGTGAGACATTATTTAATATTTATATGTATTTAGTATGTTCTTGTTGTATGTATAAGATACAATTAACCAATAACACAAATGTTCAGGCAGTAAGGGTTGTCATGAGTCAAGATGTGTGTGATTTATATGTAATATAAATCACTAAAAGAAATTTGAATGTTAATTACGAAAGTTGGAAATATTGTTGCTGTAACTTTTTATACACTGTCTTCTATCTGCTCAATAGGCTTCAATTTCATAATCGTCGATTAAATTCCTCGATTGTATCTTATTTATCGATACAATTGTTGCATTTATTTTTTGTAATTGTAGAAGCCTTAGCATTATTGATAAATGATAAAATTTAAGATTTGAAATACTATTTTTTATGTGAATAACTATGTTTTTCTACGCATATACCTGATTCACAGTATACTTTGGTATAGCAGCTTACAGTGCATACCGACTTTTTATTTTATTTCTGTTTTATTTTTTATTACAAGTTATTTTAGTTCATACATTTTGCAATGTACTGCGTCTGAAGTCGATAGATGTCTAATGTACCAATGTTAATGTTTTACAATAAGTCCTTTATAATAACAGTTTATTATCCTTCCTTTGCTTTGATAATGAAAAATATTACTTTCTTCTTGGTTCATCTTAAATTAAAAAGTTTTTTTTTTTTTATTATACACATTGATTAGAAGACATAATTCAAATATTTTTTGTATGTCTCCACTTTTCAATACTCTTACAATCAACAATATAATTTCAATAAAATTATATATGATAAATTATATATTTTTTTCAATAAATATTTAATATGTACAATATTTATAAGGAATAATTAATGTCATTTTTAACGAGTACTTAGCTTGAGCAAAATTTATTATAATACTTTTGTCAATAGTTAATTGTAAAAAGGATTCATAATTATTTAAATAAAATATAAAATTACAATATGTTATGCTATTTAATTATTACAAATCCTTCTAATTTTTATGATTTAAAATTAAATTAAAATTAATTAAACAAAGTTCTACTCGTTTAATCAAATATATAAACATGTTTTTTTTTAATATATGTAGTTAAAAATAATAAATAACTTTGTCTTTTTAGATGAAGGATTCACTAACCGTTTCAAGTGTGTCCAGAATTTTTGAAGTTACACTGCATAGAAAAAAATGCTTTCAGGAAGTTATAAGGAATCGAATCGGTCATCGTAAGTTGTAACAAAATGTTAATAAATGGAAGCGTTGAAAATAGGAGAAAGTTATTTATATGCTATAAGTATTGTTATATACAAAAAGCCAGGGTAGTATAAAACTTTCAAAATGTATATTTAGGGACATGAGGTACGTTATTAAATTGACAGACGAATGGTTTAATTGGACAGTTTATTACGTGTGCGCCGGTATAGAAATATTATACAAATCCGAAGACGATTCGAATAGATTACGAAAACTTTAGGTCTACGGTGTTCTCCATTTCGAAACATGTACATTACAAGAGGAGTGGTGGTGGAACGATTCTATACAAACATCTAAACGAATCACCACTAAAACGAACCACTAATTAGCGACAACGAGGTTAGGGAACTGGGGAAAGAGTAAGGTTAAGGGACATATTTACAATTCAGTGCGTTCCCGCGTTTGCATGACGTTCCGCACACTTTGGTATTAATCGAATGTACAGTATCTGCGTTTACAATATGATTTGTTACAACGTAAAACGAAAGGGAGCGGAGGGGGTGGGGGTAATGTGCTATCGTCAATATTACTTGCATTTTTTTATGTTTTTTTTTTTAAACCCTTTATACGTGACTTGGCTATTCGTGTATTCAATATTATGAATTAGCTGCGCCCGGCGGTACATCATGACTCAGATTTATAATGGACACAATTATATTTACAGTGTGAAATGGTCGTTCACGTTTTTCTTCTTGGCAACGATGCGGTCGAATGAACAGAGTTGGACATTTCTTCGCCACTATTTTTACTTGATGGAATTACAGTTTTCTTTCTTTGTCGTCAATGACATCATAGATGTCGTTGGCGGTAAATTTTAAATAGTACTTGGAAATTATATAGATAATGTTCCTGAAGCGATGAATTCGAACAAAAGTAGTTGATCAGAAAACTTTTCCAAAATTATAATAGGCAAAAGTGTTATTTTAATGTAGCCACAGTTATGTTTTATTTAGTTAGAATAAGTGTCCCTAAATACTTATATGATAATTATTTATTAAGACAGGTAATATAGTACGCGTTATATCTTGCAGATGATAGAATGAATTTCACTTGTATACGTTTTTCATGCCTTTTTATTAATGTTGGTATTAAATTTTTATTTCAATGAACTGATTACAAGTTGTAATTCTTTCCAATTTTGTTATTCTAGAGATCAATATCCAATCGTATCATTATATTATTCGTAATAAAATTTTGAAATAAAACTGCAATACCATGATTTTAAGGAAAAATAAAAAACATTACGTTATAAAGAAAGCTATCGATATGAACATTTTATTTATCACAATGAAATATTCTTTTTATTTAAATTTCTAACTTTTATTTTCGCAGATTTACAAACGTGTCCAACTCTGTTTACGACCTTTCCTCGTCGTTCTCTCTTTCTCTTTGTCTCTCTATTGCGTTAAAAACATTCTTTGGTCATTCGAACTGGCTGCAATGGAATTCGGAAAATGAAAAAAAAGATAACCATCGAAAGCACGGAGGTACAAAAACTCGAATTATTATTTCTCAATCGCTCCACTTCGGCGCAGAACAGATTTTCATGTACAAACTCGATCGCTTTTAATCAGTCAATCAATCAATCCCTTTAATGTTAATGCAAACACCTTGACCTAAGGAAACTTCCCTTTTT
This sequence comes from Eufriesea mexicana, assembly GCF_001483705.2. Lineage (NCBI taxonomy): Eukaryota > Metazoa > Arthropoda > Insecta > Hymenoptera > Apidae > Eufriesea > Eufriesea mexicana. The sequence goes on along the minus strand of NW_016908223.1, from coordinate 390,559 downwards.
ATACTTATTGCACCCCTTCACCCGCGAACGATACACTGAAATTGGATAAACAATGAACGAAACGAATCAGTTGCCTTCCTAAATTTATTAAATACTTAAATAATCAAAGTTCATGCACCTAACGACGATTCACGAATTCACGACTGTCGTTCGCGGCGGCCATCTTGAAATTAATCGATCACAATTTTATCGACTCACAACTTCAGTGCACAAGGGCGAATCTCGTTTAAAAATATCGATATAATGGTAAATTAACTCGACATATCTATATATATCGATCTATATATATATGTAATCAACTTAATCGTCTTTTACACAATTTTCTCTCGCACACTTTGGAAATTACGATAATCGCGTTCACAAACTTGTCCTTAATTCGCAAATTATTCAATCACTTTTATCCCACGTGGAGAAATCGATTTACAGGGGTGTGTTTTACTCGAAAATATCGGCGCAGTGTTTCACATACCCTTTTCCTTCGTCTGTCCGTTAAATATAATTTTTTGTTTCGCAACAAACGAGCAATTATTAGATCGACAAAATACGGTTTGTCGATGTCGTTTGTGTACCATTATACATATTCTACCTGAGATTTCTCGCGAACGTTCGCCATTGAATTTCACTCGTTCGCGATGAGAAAGAAAAACGTTTAATTGCGAAACATCGAGCACGAGGCGTACGATTTGGTTAAATAATACGTCGAATGATTATTACTAATTTTTTTTTTATTTGCTTTTCAGATACGCATGCTCCTGTCTATAGATCGTAATTACAGTGATCTTCGATTGTTTCTCGATCGTTGAGATGGTCAATTCGAAGCGTTGCTTTGAACCTTCGATACTTTAAGCTCGTGTTTTTGCAAATCGTACACGTTCATGCAGTTTGCTTCATTTTGTCGAAAACATCGATGTTTCTTAACCCTTCCGCGCAGAAATTTAATTTTTTGGAGATAATTGTAGAATATATTTTTAAATGTATTAATTATAGCATACTTTTGTTGGAGGACATTATAAAATTATAAAATTTATAGCTATCGGTTTGTAATTCATTTCAGAAAGTATTTCCTGAAGGATAAAAAATTGATTTTTATTTTGTTAGGTGATTTTTGTAACGCTTTAATTATAACAATTCTTTTAATCCTTAATAATCTAAGAATTCTTTATATTAAGATGATGACACATTTTTCAGGTATTAAAGCAATTTTTGTAACGTATAAAATTATTGTGTAGTTATATAGTATTATTAGGGTACTTAAATAACTTCACAATGATTCATAGCTATCTATTTGAGTGGACCTCGTTGTGAAAATATTAAAAACTCCTCTTAATCACAAGTAAGTCTACACACAAGATTCCATTGACAAGCATCAATTATTTTCAAACTTGTCTCTCTTCTAAAATGATATAATCATTGTTCAATTAACTACAACGATTCTATAGACCAATGATAATCCTGCACGATACTCATTTAACCAATAAATAATCCTATCATCCCACATAAGAAAGAATTAGATGAATCCACGATGAGACTGTCTCATCAAACCACGGAATTCAGGTACAAGAATATTCCATTTTAAAAGAGAGTACATCGAATTAAAAATATTCGATTGAAAGAGAAGATGGTCGATCAAAACATATTTCATCTACATCTCTCCTGGATGATCGAATTAAGCGCGGAAGGATCAAGCTTCCTTTTAGAAAAGCTAACACTCTTCCAACTGATTTCTGTTCCGTTTCCAGCCGTTCGTAATCACCCCTATTTGTTCTCGCAGACTACGATTCTCTTCAAGCACTTATTGAAAGAAGACCACGAAGAAAGCGGACACTTTCGTTCTGGCCACACTGCACAACACTATGGACTTCCTGTATCGTGATGAAGGGAGTCACTGTCACTTTCGAGGTAAGTTACATAGCTATCCGTGCTGTCAGGGTGTTGTCCCATGTCTGGGCCACTGTTAGGGTGGTGTGGACCAGGGGGTGGCAGAGGACCACCACCCCCGCCGCCTCCACCGTCGTTCATTGGCCCGCCAAGCATTCCCGGCGGTGGTAATTGTGGTGGTCCGCTGTGGAGATCGTAACCGTGCATCTGAAATTAAATATTTTATATATTTAAGACTGAAAGCATTTTCTTGCAACTGAAACGTCGACAATGTTGCGAAAAAGATTGCAAGTTAAGGGTACTATAGGTATATAAACGCCGAGACGCTGTTGAACTTTGGTAATTTCGATTGATGACACCAATTTTTGGATTTGAGGCAATTAAAAATTAATTTTGTATTCTTTCGGTAGAAACTCGAGAATTTCGTAAGTACATGCTTTGCAATTGACACTTTTAGTAGGGGGGTACAGCTGTCCAATATTATTTTTATTATCAATGGTTTTCATTATTTGTTAACCATTTTTCCTTCTTTTTTATTATTACTGTAATTTTAAGAATATTTAGAATTAATTGAGAAAGAAATTTTTATAGGAATTTAGTTTGTAAATTTACTATAACAGAAACACTAGCCTTATATATAAATCAATGATGAAAATTTTCATATTCTGGATATAATCTATTTTTATTAAACTTTATATTGAAATATTGAAATTTTGGTTGGAGATTGTTAAATTTTGCTACTGCAATGCAGATTTCTGATGATAATTAATAATTGTGTACAACATCCTTTCAAGATAAAGAAATTTGCAATTATAAAATATACCTTGCTTTAAAATATTGGCAATTATTTGTTACACAAAATTTTTGGAATTAATTATTAATTATTAATTACCCATGATACTTTCACCACAATTTGATATACTGACAATTTGTTGTATAAATTAAAATTGGATAATCAATTTTAAAAATTGTTCAAAATATTTAAATTCAAATTTAATGTAATTCTAAGAAGATAATAATTTTTGGAAGCAATTAATTACCTGTGACACGAGGTGATGAAAAGAGGGGGTGTTAGGATCTAGCCTGTCTAAATCAGTGTGCAAGGCAAAGTCTGAAAGAGCTTTCCACGGTGGTTGATAAGCTTGTACTTCCAGTGGCGTCATTCCTATGGAGCTCTCGTGTCTCACGGGGCTACTGGCCACCATGGGAATTCCATGCATACCGCCAAAGCCTAATTTACGGCCATCCTGCAACATAATGTACCTTCGTTCGTTAAATTGCGGCTTCGAACGCAAAGACCAGTATAAATGATACATTTTTCCCATCGTTAAATGTAATATCGAATCGATATTTTCTAACAAAAATAAGAATTTCAAAGTACAGTATTAAATTTCAAAGAAATTAGAAATTTGGATGACCAAAAACAGTTTTCACCAAAAAAGAGTGTACTTATAATCCATATAGGAAATAAACGCAGATAAAAATTAACAGCAGCCTACAAAACAAGTCTAGCTCTGCCAAAAAAGAAACTGCAAAAGTAAAATAAGACGTTGATCTGTATCTAATCAGAATGAAATCAAAATTCCAAAATTCCTAAGCACAGTTTAATTTGAAATAACTATTGGATACCTTTGACTACCAAAATCTTTAAAATTCATGATTCGTATTACAGACAAGTCTGAATGGCTTTAGAAATTAATACCAAAACTAGCTATGATTCCTATGATATACACCATATAACATACACAAACAATAATAATTAAAATGATAAAATAAAAAATAAAAGGAGAAAGGTTTCTGATTAGAATTTTTAATTGTATTGAAATTTTCGATTAATATCGTGGTGAGCTAATAATTTTGCATAAATAAAGAAATCAGGACCAATTGAATTGCTATAGTCATTTCAATTTTTATAGGTTTTTGATTAGAATTTTTAATTGTGTTGACATTTTCGATTAATATCGTGGTAAGCTAATAATTTTGCATAAATGAAGGGATCAGGATCTATTGAATTGCTATAGCAATGAAAAATCACTATTGATCTTGTCAAAAAGTATCTGAGGAACAGAAAGGAATATGAAGAGTCTGAAACAAGTCATTCTGACCCTTTTGACAGTTCCAGTGTTCCAACCCTGGAGCTGTCACAGTTCCAGCTACGTATAGAATATTAATTGCAATTGCAGTGAAATTGAAAACTCCAAAACTCGAATGCTCACCTTTTCCTGCATCTGCTGCTTCATGGCGATCGTCTTCTTCTTGTCCTTGCACCGCTTGTTCTGGAACCATACCCTGATCACGCGCGGACTCAGGCCAGTCATCTCGACCAATTGTTCCTTCATCAACGCGTCCGGCCGCGGATTCGCGGCGTAGCAGGTCCTCAGAGTGTGAAGCTGCTTCTCGTTCAAAACGGTGCGAACTCTGGTTGGCTTCCCGTCAGAGCCACCACCGCTTTTATGGCCGCCAGATCCTCGAGTACCACCCACGCCAGCTTTGTGCGACCCGCTTTCAGAACCGGAGTCTGCGAACAAATCAACATCACGATTATTCGCGTCGATCTTCTAGTCGAGACTTCATTTTTTCTGTGACAGTTCCGGCCCGCCCTTCCTTTCCCTTCGTTCCATGGCTTACCGCGAGAAATTTGGGGTATTTTTACAGCTATATGGCACACGAATGACATGGCAGGTGTACTTTATCGTTCAGACGAAGGTATTTTCGTTGCTTTTGTTGTAATAGCGAGTGAATTAAAGTGGATTTCGAGTTTTAGAGGTTTTAGAGGAATTTTTTGAGCAATATGAACGTCAATTCCTATGACTGTTGATGAGTTGACAGAGAAACTTATTTCTCAAGAATTCCAAATTTTATGCTAATTTAAAGTGTAACTAAATATACTATATTTAAACAAATTTCTGTGAAATTAGAATAAAAATAAAATTTAGTGTACATGACTTTCATCAGAGGTAATTGTATATTTTTCAATTTTGCTATGCATCTTAATTTTCTTAAGATAGTGAATTTGACAGTAATAGTAAATTTTTGTGAGAATAGAATAAAAATAAGATCATCGTTACTTCCATTGAAAGTATCTGTATAGGTTCGGTAATTGCAAGAATGAAATATGCGAAACCAGTGATTTTGACCGGTAGCTACAGTGTTGAGAGGCTGAAGTATAATAATGAATAAGGAATAATCGCAGAGGTCTAAGGGAGCGTTGCTCGAATGGCGATTCCCGTTGTTTGCTTTCAGCGGCTATTGCCCGATCCGATTCGCCGGTTGTTTGGAAAAAAGCCAACTTCTCGTGAAGAGCAGCGGGACTAAATCAGGAGAATGCAGAGTAGAATGTCCGGCCGCGACTATCGTCCTAACCGGTCCTGCAAAACGTTCTTCGCCAGCTAATGGGAGATCCGGATAGTGGTTCAACATGGCGGATGGAGAACGCGAAGACGAACGCCTGCTGACTATTCGAGAGGCCAGAGACAATATTGTCGATGAGCAAACTTTGGCCACGATTCCGTGATCGGTACCAGGCCCCGCGAGAGAGATCTAGAAGGCCTTCGAGAACGGCTCCCTAAGATCGAGCACGATCGAGAAAAGTTTCGAGTGTTGGCGTTTACTGGGCTCAGGCGATTCACGCGAAACCGCGCGCAAATTTCGATCGAATTTCGGAGAATTGTGAACGCGTACATTTGAAGGAAATAATTGCAAGCGAATAGTTTTGCAAGATTGGGATATCTATTCAGCGTCTTCCCACTGTTTTCGATATTTTCACAAATTTCCAATATTTTCACAAATTTTCAATCATTTCTAAGTTCACTGTTTTCACAAATTTCCAATAATTTCCAATATTTTCCAATATTTTCACAAATTTCCAATATTTTTAGAAATTTTACATCATTCCTAAGAAGTTCACTGTTTTTACAAATTTCCAATAATTTCCAATATTTGCAATATTTGCAATATTTCCAATAATTTCCAATATTTGCAATGTTTGCAATATTTCCAATAATTTCCAATATTTGCAATGTTTGCAATATTTCCAATAATTTCCAATATTTGCAATGTTTGCAATATTTCCAATAATTTCCAATATTTGCAATGTTTGCAATATTTCCAATATTTTCAATAGTTCCAATAATTCCCAATGTTTTTAAAAGTTTTCAATAATTTCTAAGAAGTTCACTATTTTCACAAATTTCCAATAATTTCCAATATTTGCAATATTTGCAATATTTCCAATAGTTCCAATAATTTCCAATGTTTTTAATATCTTTGATATTTCCAATATTTCCAATATCTTTCTAATATTTTTGCAAGCAAAGAATTAACGTCTTTTAGAGTTATATTTGTCCTATTAAACTTCCATAAACACATTTTCTTCAATTTTGCAATCACTTCTTGTACAAGATGTTAGAATTAATCTAACCTGTAGTAATAATTTTGGAATAAGCGACTTTTAATCAATGTTCAAAAATAAAAGTAGAAATGTAGAAATCGTCGATTCTATCTTGCTCAATTTTGCTAACGTTTTATAGAGAAGTATGCAAAACGTTACTTAAGTGTTCCAAGTCATCTAATGATTTCCGGTAAATTATCTGATAAACGGAATGTTGTTCCAACAACTTCACTGTATTAAAACTAGTTTCAATACCGTTTATATGCTTACTCAAAATTTACATAATTCTACTGCATACTTCGCTTAAGAAAAAATAACTGCCATAATTCCAACTGTTCATAGTTATTTTTCCAGTACTAAGCATTTTCAGTCTGCGTAAGTTAGGAAAAAGATTATTTTACAGAAACTTCTTATTTTTCAACGATTCCTTATATCCATCCCCAAATATATATTATTCTACATTTATGTTTGGAAAAATTAGAACAATTATAATTATTCCTACGATTAAAAACAACAAATTAAAACGCGAAAATAAATAACCTAACTTCACCTCTCTTACTTCGATACATTCAACACTCTCCAAGTAAGTCAAAAATAACAAAAAAATGAATTTTTCACTTCCTTCGTGTTACTTTTATTTATTTTACGATAACAAGAAATAACAGTGTATAATTACTTATTATAATGACAAAATATATATGATATATGACATGATATGATACATAATATAATATAATATAATATAGTTACTTATTATAATGACAAAATATATATGACTCAAGGCACTTTCATAATCAGCATTGCGTATCACTCTTGCCACAATATCTCACTTAACCTTGCATAACGTCACGAAACACGTTCAAAATCATATTCCAAAGAAGCAGAAAAAGTGAAAGAAATATCATCGAGTCTCTGTCTCGTCGAACGCTCATACGTTCCTCCTAATATCTCTTTTTCCCTTTCAACTACCGTTCTATGCGCTGAAAATTCATCAACACCCCATATCCATGTACTACAAGCTTTATCTCATCCATTATCATCGGACGAGCAAATAGAAATTGCCCGATATTTATGTCGAACCTCTCTACAAACCGGCGAAGGATATAAAACGAAGAGGAGCGTTCGAGTTTTCAGGCTCAGCTCCCTTGTTAGCCGCATCGATCAGTGAACGGACTCCTCCGGAACGACTGCACCAGGAAGAAAAGAAAAAGAAAAGGGAGAAAAGAGAGGAAAAGAAGAAGCAGAAGAAGAAGAAGAAGAAGCACGAACCTTTCGGACACTTTTTAGCCGACCAAACAGCGAAACCCATATGTAAACGGCTGGACGAGGGACGAGCGTCGAATTTCATTAACTCCCAATTAACGAGTAATAAGTAACTCGTGCCGCGATAAGGATCCAGTTTCCTTGGCGGTGTCCTTCGGAAGGATTTGGTAGCCGCACGAAATCGAATGTTTGCGGACGGTAAGACGAAAAGGCAACCGAGCAAACGAAATCCTGCGCCTATTTTTGCGTCCTAACCAAATAAGCGGCCACAAAGGAAGAACCGCTCCAGTGAGAGGGAAAAAGAGAGAGCGAGAGTCCAGACGATTCCAGGGTACCGGCGAATGTGAAAACTGATAGAAGAAATCGGCTAAAGTGAAACCGATTTATTATTAACGAGCGCGTTGCGCCATTTATCGCTGTTTGCCAACTCGGCGCGGTTCTCTGTGCAGTAACGGCCTCCGTGGCGCTAGTTGTATTACGCGGGTTTGCCTGATTAAATCTGCGCCTCTAAAAAGGAACGTCGCGTGGCGTGTATCTTCATTTCCGAGGTACAATGAAGACACGATTATGCGATTATATTTAAATCGAAAAATCCCAAGCAATCACGAATCAAAAATTTGGTACTTAATATACCTGAATTTAGGAACTTACCGTGGTTATGTCTGAACGCAGATAAATAATATAAATAACAGCATAGATGAACAAATAATTCCGGATATTAAACCAATTAAGCCTCAAAAACAAGTAATTTGTCAGGTTAACCGACAGGTCTGAGCTTCTAAATAATATTCCTATATTTCCAAAGTTCTTTAATAATTATAACATGATTCCATATGAACCAAGAATCCAGAGGTCCCCACGGGTGATAAAATCCAAACACGTATCTATGGCAAATGGTGCCCGATCTTCGCGAGACATAAAATCGTCAGACTGTAGCAGAACGTTAGCAACGGTGTGCAGTAGGTATATACGTGTATCGGTGGACGGCCCCGTCCATTAAAAGCGAGGAAAAAGGAAGCGACTGCCGAGCGCGGAGGTGAAGAAAAAAAGTTGAATAAACGTCCATAAATATAAAAAGAAGAAATGAAGGAGATCGTGCGTAGTTATGTGCCACGGTAGTTGGCAGAGAGGTGCTACATTTGACACCTCGGCTCCTCTGTAAAGAGTTGTCAAACCACTGGCCGTCGACTCTGCCTTGGCCCGTGGGCTTCGCGCGTCGGGAAAAGACGGTTTAGGCGAAACGATTTCCATATAGGAAGCCAAGTGACAAACATCATGGAAAATACGCTGGCTCGCGACGATCCTACGTGAAATTGTTTACGCGAGAATTAGGAGACGTGCGTTTCACCTAGGCCCTCTGTCCTCTACTACACAATTTCCAATTATCACCGATTAACCCGGCGTCGTGCCACGTCGTTAGAACGAACGTCCAAATGTAATTTATCTTGGACTCGTGTAAATAATGAATTAGTGATAGTGGACACGAACGCGTATGGGTAATCAGCCATCGCGACTTCTGGCGTTTTCCATGCGACTCTTCAGTGTCCACAGGCTTTCCTTGCACGCGTTGTTTCCACCGGTTAACCGGCTGTTTAGAGGTTGTTTAGAGATTCGTTTGGTGGCGCACGGTAGCCTACGCTCAATGGATGCGCGAGAGATCTTGTGGGAACCGATTCTATAGTTCGTTTCGACTTTCGTCGTATTTATCGTGGCCTTGTGGTTTTTAGTTATGAGAACGATAGTTGGAGGATAACGAGTAATAACTGGTGTATTTATAATAGTAAGGAGTAACGGGTATTCCGAATGGAATAACCGTTGGTGTCTTTTGAACGGAGTAACAGTTACCTAGGTAGTTTGGGAACAAGAGCGACTGAGATATGTAAGTAATTATTATTTACATTATGCGAATTTCATATACAGATGTGTCTCCCAAGATTCGCGATAGTGTAGATGAATAAAGGAATTTGGGGTTAATCCAGTTATTAGGATCCCAAAATTATTAATTTTGCTTGTCAAAGCTTAATGTTGTCCGTACTTCAATGACAGACTAATTAAAATCATTCGTTCATTCAGATAAATCGAAATATTAATTCTATAAATACCGAGTAGATAATTATTGTTAATGACCAAGAAAAGATTCCAAATTCTTTAACCTTTCAAACAAATCAAGTGAAGAAGAGAGAAAAAGAATATTTTATTCCCTAAATAAATACTAAACATAAATAACCTTGGCATTGATAAATATTTACTAGCTATTCAGAAAGGTAAATAACCTAGGAATTATCTCAAATTATCATAGAGATCAATTTATCTTTTCCAACAAGTTAAAGTCACCTGTCAGCAGAGTCATCTTGCCTAAAATTCCTAAAATATTACTAATCAACGCACGATCCTAACTTTATCCTTCACTGAAGACTATTAACAGGATAATGAAACCTGGCAAACTTTGAGAACAAAATATTCAAACTCAATTCAGACACCTTCTCGAATTAATAATTCCTCTATCGATGATCTAGCTACAGTAGCTACTCCTGTTTCACATCAGGTTCAGTTACTCCAACCAACGTTTGCTAACTTACCAAAGGATAAACTGTGCAACGTAATTAAATTACTATCATCTCGCGAGCCTTATTAGATATTTAATCCATCCGAGCGAGACAGTACGTGCTCGCATATTAGGTCTAGCTCGTGGAACGCTAATCCCTTGTAATCCCTGCGCGTAGGAGGGAAGTGGTCAAGCCTTTCGGGTCTTAACTGCTTCAATTATCAACACCTAATTATGACCGGTGATCCTAATACAACACTGTTATATCAGAAGGACCCTTTGTGCTTCCCCTCGGCGAAGTCCCTTTCGCAAATTTGCCCTTTGTGCCCTGATAGTCCGTGTCCAGACAATGTAATCCGCAAATAGGTCGGGCTCACGTCGACGTGATAAAAGTCAGGGTACGGTTATCCTATCAAACAGTCATTTGCGGAATATCGCGCTGTGTCAGGTTCATCTTCCTGGATGTTAATGTCTCTGTGTAGGAGGTAATAGTAACGTGAACACAATTCCGTTATTTATTCTTCCACTGAGACCTACCCACGTTTTAGGTGTTTGGGAATGAATGAATTTTGCTGTTCCATATTTCCATGAAACATTTAATCAAAAGTGGATAGTGGAATATAGTAGAATTATAGATTAGTATGCTGATGTGACTCCTGTGATGTTAGCCAACTCAATTTATCAAATCTGCTGACTAATTTTAAAAAGTCATAAGCATTACTAATGATTCTAAGATAATTATATCAGTTCGTACTACTTGAAATCGAATTTTGCTATTTTATGTGTCTCCTACAGCGCATTAGGAACACTTTTAGGGCACCATTTCCATTTTTCCTTTGCTCATCGTGAAATTGATAAAGAAGGAGATAGGTAGATGTTTCTTTACCTGATATCGAGCCATCGTTGGGGTGCAGATGGTGATTATTATTCATAAGGGACGCGTTGTTGTTGTTCTCACTTCCAGGAACGCCACCAGGCCCCGAGCACAGCTTCCCGCCTTCTAGGACGTCGTGATCGTGCCTGCAGAAGAGGCCATCCTGTCTCAGGGCGAACTCGTCGCCTGGCATTAGCTGCCTCATGCAGGCTGAACATCGGAAGCACTTTATGTGATAAATCTTGCTCCTTGCCCTCATCACGTAGTCGTCCTTGCTGAAGCATTCGCTGCACTTGTCGCACTTTGTCCCGAACAACCTGAAACGAATTCCCTATGCTAACCATTCTTTCAGAATCTCGTTTTCGATCGTGCTTTGTGCTCGATGGGCTCGACAAAGATCATCTATTTATCAGCAACTATTGGAGTATCTTTGATTATCGAAAGGAAAATTCTTTGCTTATGAAAATGGCCAGTTTGTGGGGGTTATAATGTGCTTGAGATTTGGAGGAGTAATTTTTCTAGGTTAGGATTTGTTAATAGGGGTCATGTAAAGTCCTCGAGAAATTGACATAGAATTTTTGAGGTTATGTGAAGATTGGGGGCCATTATGTGAACTTAGGAGGCCATGTTTGTTTCGTTTAATTAATTTGGTTTTATAAGTATAGGAAGTTGGCTAGATGTAGTGGTGTTTACAATATTTAATGTTTAAAGTTTTGAGTGGTATAAAGAAAATAGATGGGGGTTATATAGAATACCATAAATAAGAAAGATTGAAAAATATTAAAAATTTTTATTTAAATGGTATTGATTATTTCTTATGATAGGTAAATTGCCTGGTAATGGAATTAAATAAAATGAGTTTATATACAAAAATGGTTATTTATGGAATATTTATTTGTGAATATTGTGCCTAATGAGGAACGAATAAAAAAGTTTTAATATTAGTGGGATTTCTATGTACCAATATGGGTATATTAATTTTTGTATATTGAGTAAAATTAAGGAAATTTCTTATTTCTAATTATATCGAATTATATTGTGTATAATATTTTATGTCCTTTTTTAATGTATATATTTCTGTTAATTATATAAAGAAATATGTATAACGGATAACGTACGTTGTAATAATCTTTATGATAAATATTCTACCTTTGATAATGCCTTTTTACATTCGTTTGTAACGATTTTAGCGTGACAGTGACGTATTTATGCAATTTCGGAGTTCCATAACCAATAAAGGACATAATAGAATTCGCCAATAAAGGAGAACTCAACGCTGTTAATCAATTGCGATCCTCTCTTGCGTCATACTTTGTAAACGTTCGCTAGATTCAATGTTCTTTGTATGCCTTTTTGCAAAGAGATGACACAGGAATAATTTTAACTAAGAATTTTATGAAAATTTACAAAGTGACATCACTCTAAATATATTAATTCTGTATGGATAATATTTCCCGAATTTTCAATTTATTATTACATTCCTTATAAGCCTCCATAACCGAAATTTCATAAAGATGGAAGAAATTTCTTCTTTGGAAGCTTCAGAATTAATTGAAAAATCGAGTCACGTGATATCGACTTTGTTATAATTAATATTATACAATTTACGTAATTTATGTTATATTATACACAGGACATAATATTAACTATAATTTATTATAATTAATAATGCAATTTGTTTAATAATTTATACCGTTTATTATCATTTATTATGCATAACATTATTTATCATTGATAATGCTGTGCTATACACGCGATATTAGTTTCACTATTGCCAATATTCCGCAATTTATTATTCACTGTCATCAATATTGCACTGCACACAGAACACGATATTAATTCTAACGTTATTAACATTTAATAATTTATCATTCATCGTCAGAAACACCGTACCACGTAATTTCAACGAATTTCCAAATCTGACAAAAGTGCAGAAAATTATGCTCGCAGAATCGAATATTGCCAACAACCGGATTAAACCTGACGTAACAATGTACTGCATAATTTATCCTAACTCGCGCCAAAACATTCGAAATCCCACTAATTCCACTAAATATAAAGCATCGAAATTATCACCTTTTTTTCCCCCCACTCAGATTTACCGGCAAATTTATTTATTGTCTCCATTTGCGTCCGACTTGTACGTAGTACGTGTTTCCGCGAAATTCCGCTCGGCCGCCGGATCGAGCAGTTAATTATCGGTTTTTAAGCTAATTGTGCTTGCCTGCAGCACTTCGTCCAGTTTCTCCGAACGAACTAAATTGCATTCATTAGCGATGCTTCCTAAATTGTCGAATTTTATTAATAAAAAGTTTCGTGCGATACATAATTCCGGTGGCAGTGCAGTTAATTATCAGTTGCTCGAATAATTATATCACGGAGTTTCGTCGATAATTGACTGAAATAGGTACTGCAACATCGCGTTTTAGATGGAACATGCTTGTTCCACGATCCCTTGGGACAGAGGGATGATAAAAATCGGCGATGTTCGCGGAAGATCGACGAAAGATCGATGAATGTGAGTCAAAATGATTCAGGGGGAACAATCGGTAATTTTATTCTGCTTTCATTTTTAGGGCTATTTTCATCGGTAGATGGTTGTATTTTTAGTTCTGATCTGTAGTTGGTGTTAGTAATTTATGAATTAGATCGTTTAATTAAAGATTCATGGAGAATGTTCAGAGACTGAATTTTAACGAAGATCAATTTGGATTAAAATGGAAGGTGTTGTGTTATTTTATTCAAACGATGAAATTTTTAGGTTAGATTATTGTGACATATAATAAAATTATTTTGGATTTTCATCGAAATTTATAAGAAGACGAAAGAAGTATGGAATTATGCGATATTCTTTTTTGGAAGATGATTTTAACCAAACGTATTCGAACCTCGTAAAAATCTATCAATTTATTAATGTTTCACAAATTTTAATTAGTAATAATTATTATAGAGGTGGATGAGGAAATCCTTGTATAAAAGAATTTCACCTAACATTTCCTTGACATGGTCCATTAAAAATTCTAAAATTTACTATTCAGATGACAAGCAGAAACTTTGAATGAGAAAAATAACTAATTGCTCTCAAACATATTCAAACCATACCTAATGTTCCTCACACCTATTAAATCTTCATTAATAATTACTCAAATTTTAATTATCACTCGTGATCTTGACAACTGCTAAAAAATTGTGTACAAAAATTATGAAACCATTATCAAACAATATTCTCATTTAAAAACAATTCTAATCAAACATATTTCAACCATTCCATTAAAACATCTCACCATTTGCATCTCTAGAATTTACCATAGAAACCATTAATAACAATTGTATACAGAGAAAGAAATGCCAAATTGACTATAGAACATTTTTATTCGAACAAAATTTTATTCAAACACGTTCAAACCTCGTCAAACTCGTAAATAAGCTGCGAACGATACTTCTCTAAGATACCTCACGAGACTCTTAACCTTTTACAATAATAATTCAGTCGAATTGGTAACAGAAATTATTGTCAAAATGCTCCCCTGTTATTACACAAACAGTTATAAACGCGATGCGACTTTTTCATGGCGTAATTCCAAGATTCGGTTACGTTGCATGCGTCGACAGGCAAATTTACTCGAGGACGTGTGGGCCTCGGAACACCCAGAAGGAAACGTTTTACCCCACGGTTGTTTCGACTTTTCGTACGAGGCGACAGAAACAACAAACAGGCGTCATCGGTGTCTCTCAGGCCTGGCAAATCCGTGTCGACCGGATACGCCAGTCTTCTTCTTCGTTTCGGACGCGTTTCGACGTTCGATGGATCAATGCAAATAAACCAGCTGTCCCCGGGCCAGAAAAATATTTGCCACAGCTTCGAGGCGGAAAAATCGTGTCGATCGATGCTGCGAGCTTTTAAAAAGGCTTCCCTCTTTCTTCTCGAAAACGAGTTACGTCCAATATGGCGCGTTATTTAGGTCTCGTCGATCGAGAAAGCACGGTTTACCTTCCTTGTATCTTATTCTATGGGTTTATTGGGGTTTATAGGTAATTGTTCAAGTATTTTCGCCAGGGTGTTTGGGATGTTTTATGAGCTTTTTGTAAGTTCTAAATCTTGGGCTTTAGCTGGGATTTAATTATGGCGTCTTGGTACAGGTTTTAATGTTTCAGGTAGAAAATGAATTGCTACCAATGATACTTTTCAATCATTTTCTAACGAGGATGCTAAAATTTAGTGTTTCAATCGTTTTCAGTTTTCAATATTGCATTCTAACTTGAGTACAATCTAATTTTCTTTTCCAAAAATGTAAAAATTTTTTGGAGAAATTAATGTTCTTTGAAATCTTGAATAATGATAAAGCGTGTGGAAATTATCTTTATTTATCAGCAAATTTTTAGAAAATTTGTCAAAGTAATGAGAAACAGATAATTTAGAAAGAATTCGGTGACCATGCTAGGTATAGTATCTTCGATAGAACTTTTAGCATTTCCACTTATCAGAAAATGAATTATCATTTTTTATTTATACTTTTGATTATTTATTTATTTATTATTTTCCTGATAATTTCTAAATAAATAATGAAGATGCTAAACTAGAAAAGTTCTTTTGGTCCAAGCAAAAGCGCGAAATTTCCTTTACTCTTTAATCTAGTGATTATTCAAGTGCATCTAGTTACACGTGTAAAGGACCCCGTTCCATTATTCAAGGAGCCTCGTTCGATTTCATGGGTAACAAATTTAAAACCACCTCCTCGTTAATTCGTCTCCCTACACTCTAAATTTACTAACCGAGTTCCTCGATTTTTCTCACGATAAATAAATTGAAAAACGAATAAATCGATACAATACTCATAATACCCAACCATTCGAATGTTTATTTATCCCTGGCTTTTGCTGTCGGAAGGCAGCGAAATTTGCTTATTTGTCTCGGTCGCGTAACTTCGAGGCTTCGACATCGTGAAAGAATTCTGCGCCCAATTCCGTTAAGTTCGACGCAACCACGTGTGAACCAGGCTTTTTGTTACACATGCATTTCTCCGCGCGCAGCCCCTCCGTTAGATAAAAATACTCCGAAGAAACGTTTTGTCAGTTCTTACTTTCTTGGCTTCTTCCTTCTTCTTTCTTTCTCCCCTTTCTCCCTTTTTTTCTTTATTTCCCCTCAATCTCGCCGTTTGCAAATGCGTATCGGGAGTGCTCGCGTGCTCTTCGAGAACCCCTGATAGTCGTCGAGCGTATTTCTCGATTCATTTAGGCAGTATTTATTTTATAGTTTTGTAGGTTAACTGTCTGAGTATCGAATTGTTTCGATATAATAATTGTATCGATGTTTTTTTAAATAACGTAGTACTAGTAGTTAGTTTCGCGCGCAAAATTGGGCAATCCTAACCTCCAAATCAACCGCGTACATATTTGTTACGAGACGAAGGATGAAAAGTAAAAATGATGTAATTTTTGTGTTTCCAAAGTATTCAGTTTAGATTTAAGATATCTAAAGATATTTTATATATTAATTTAGATTTAAGATGTAATATATATTTGTATCATTTCAATGTTTCGCATTGCATGTAAGCGTCCATCTTGTTGAAATTAACAATAATAACATAAATAAATAAAATTAAATTTTGGGTACCTCGAAAAATTGGTAATTCATATTTTTATCTATTCAGACTTAAATAGAATTATCAAATTATACACATTACTAGTGTATTACTAGTGTGAAGTTAAATAATTGATTAAATAAAATTTGGACCCATTTTACTTCCGTTTTTAACAATGTGTTAAATAAATTCAGCTTTCGGGTATTTTAATAAATTAATGATATATATTCGTATCATTTTGATTCGTTTGATTCTATATATAGGAGAATTAATTACCAGTGTCCGAAGGTTTACGGACACGTTGGAAATTTATTTATCACAGTACTAGAAACGCTGAATTACCTGACATAATCACGCTTGCAATAAGTTTTCCCGTCTCTCACGAAGCAGGTGCAGTTCTCGTCCAAAAATTGCTGGCACTCCGCGCATTTCAAACAAGCAGCGTGCCATTCCAGATTCGGTGCAACTCGCAAGATCCACTGGTCGTGAATTCGACCACCACATCCCACGCAATGCGAACTTGTGCTTTCTGCAAGAAAAAAAGAGAAGACACTCTATAAACACACGCTTTTTCCTTTAATTACGCGACCGAGTATGAATTAATTACGAATTATGGAAAATGTATTATACTAAAATTATGTGAAAATTATAATTTTTATCAAGAAAAAGGAAAAGACTTCTTTTAATACTAAATAGCTCAGAAATTAGTGTCTTTAAATTTATGACAATATTACCATTTTGGTCACTTGTTCTTATCATTTTTTTTTTTTTTTCTAATATACGTATAATCAATTTTTTAATATTTCGATTTATTACATTTATTTTTAAGATTCTTCTTTCATTTTTCATCCAGTGGTCATTTGATCAATCATGATAAGTTCATTCGTTTCTTTAAATACGTAATTATGGATGTCTTAAAAGAATTACATGAAAATATATTTGCCAGTAATTGTGAGACTAGCCTAAGCAAAGAATATAAGAAAAATTAATTTCTCACTTATTTTATATTAAATACACCCTCTTATATTACAGTAATGAAAATCTACTTTTGCAAGCTAATCTAAAATGGAATCGCTAAACTAGTGGAGATATGAACCGTGGTGGCGCTAGTGATTTAATTGCAAAGTCGTCTTAAGGCTGCCTTAAAACGCTTACTGGCGAAGGGGTTAACTCCATAAATCAAAAAATAGAAATTTATTTTAAAGATGAAAACTTAGGTACAACCACACGTGCTTTGGAAATTTAAGACACTGAAATTTAAGAGAAATTTTAAAAAGCAGAGTCACAGATAAAAGTTGTCAAACTTTCGTATTCAAATACAGCGTCTTGACCACAGAGAAGTATAATAATATCGACTAGTCGAATCTGGAAAAATAATTACACGTGGTGTACACGATCAATGATATTGAACTACTTTTCATTTACTCGCCAAATCGATTACGACAAGCTGTCATAATCATTGTCCATTAGTTGCGTACCAGCTTAGCATAAGCGACAGGATCACGGTTAATAATAACGTTAACTCGATAGAGCATAAAGAGACTTGGATTTGTCAGTCAAAGGATAATCGGGATACACTGTCGATTAAATTTAACAGTTCTCGTTTATTATTTGTCACTGTAGCGAGATATTAGATGCGTTTCGTTCGCGAGGGAACGGGATTTGAGCGTAATCCTTCAGAGCATGCAACGTCTTCGGGAGATTTTTATTAATTTCATTCGAAGCTGCGAGACGTTCTGTTTCGAATACATTTATTGCTCACAGACACATTAAGATTCGAAATTTACGGATGATAAGATTTTATTGGCGTTGCTGATTAATTTATATAGGAATTATCGGTTGCTCAATCTGCCAGGAAGATTGGTAAAAGTTTAACGAGCCGGCTGCGTAATCGGAGATACCTGATATCCTAATGATTTGTATTAATAAATTTTACGATTACTGTCTGCTATCTGATTTGATCGAACATACTGATGAAACTTGGATTAGTATTTAATTTCGTGATTTATCTTGGAGAAAGTTTGCCAATGGAACTTGAAGTCAAGTTTCGTATAAGATATGGCTGTTAAGCTGGAAAAGGATTATTAGAATGGGAAATGTTGTGCACGGAAATCAAGTGAATTATTATAATGAATATTTCTAGGTATTTTTAATTTAATTATTTATTTATTTTCAATGGATATTTCGAATTATTCAATTTTGGGGAAAATTAGTAGTTTTGTAGAAATTTCTTGTACCAAGCAGAAATCATTCTTATCAAAATTATTATTTAAAAATATTAATTGTGGTTGACGAAGAAAATTGTATTTTCTAAAACTCAGTAAATAAAAATTTATAAAAATTGGAATCTCCGCAAAGATGGAAGAAAATTACTTTCATCAATTTATTTCTAAATTGAAATCCAAGAAATTGAAATTACTCTTGAGATCAATATTATACTAAATAATTTTCGAATTTTAATTTTCGAAAGGTTTCAACATGTAATTCAAAAATTGCAAATCCATCTGTATACGTCCAAAAATGATCAGGGATCCTTGTTAGTGTACTATTTCGTTCCACCATCACAATAATTGTCACCAAACGATCCAATTATTAATTTATCATTAACTTATGATTTTTCTAATGACAGTTATCCTGTTCTCACGCAGATAGTCATCATTTTCCACAAAAAGGTAAATAATATTACGATTTATATTCAGTTCCCTCGTCATTTATCACTGCGAACGATCACTACAATAAGCACCACGGCCTACGCGTATGTATCGAAACCTTGCACGCATGTAATATGGGAAATATTCGATGAACGAACGTCTATTGTCTAATAGACATCCCCTTTCGACTAAAGCATCTATGCGAAACAGCGTTCCTCCACTTCTCCTCCATTGTCGCGGCGCAGGAAACGCGTGGGTTGGCGTCGCGTCATTTCAGCCGCCAATGCAGACACTTCTCCGCGAAAATTACAGTCATCATCTTTTGTTTCGACGAGTGGGATGCGTGCAAAAAAGCGGGCAAGCCGAGATTTCACCGAAAGGCTATTGATAAATTCTAACGCGCGAAAGGGAACAAAAGAACGCGGAGGACCCCTTAGAGGATTTGATCTACCCTCGCGTGTAACATGGAACGATAAAAATAAATTCTTTGTGCAGGGGAAACTGGGGATTTTAAAACACTGCTCTGGTGATTATTTCGTGGAAGATTTTGAAAATTGGTATATAATTACGTGATTCGATTTTGACTGGCAATGAGATGAGAAAATAATTCTTAACCCTTTAGACTCGAAGATTTCTTTATTGTAAAAATGCAATTCGAAGCTCTTCTTGCATTTTTATAAGCTCGCTGATACTCTTTATGCTAAATTTAAAGAAAGAAAATCGTGAATTTGCGTGAGAAACGAACGAATAGAATAATTTTATTTTGATGCTTTTAATATAATTATCATCATTCATATCATTAGCATTAAAACAAACGATGATTAAGAGTCACCTCTCGAGTGCAAAGGGTTAATTTTGGTTACGTTATGGTTTGATACTTGATTTCATTTTGATCCTAATTTATCTGTATTATAGTGACCATTCTATGAGTAAAATGAATAAAATACAGGACATTTGTATAAATACTGAAAGATTTTATGATTTTATTCTGAAAGAAATAGAATTATATGGTTCATCATTAAAGGTAGTTTTTCATGGAATAATATTACACTTAAATTTAATACTTCAGTGTTTGATAATTATGTTGACAGTTTTAATAGTTCTGGCTAAAAATTTTATTAAAATATATTGAAAAGTTAGATATATCTATTCTGGATATAAATATAAAGAAATTTTCAGATTTTGGGAAGTGAAAATATTATTAATATCCTATGAGTTATTATCTGTTTGTGTAGATAACAAATCCGATTACTTTTTATCTGAATTTAATTTACAATTTAAATATGTAATTTTTAATTATATTTTCATTCGTCTTTAATTCATAATTATAATTTTGTAATTAAATTATGTAGTTTTAAAGAAAAAAAATCTACTTTTATGAGATTATAAATTATTCAGATAAGATAATTTAAAATCTCGTCACTTGTATAACTATTCTTAAAGAAGTTAATAGAAACTGGTCATTTATGGTTCCATCGTCACACCTCCATATTTGCACTTACTGTTTACAATATTTTAGCAATTTTTTCTTCATTAGGAAGCATACTTTAACGACCATTTTCTCACCACCCTTTTCCCCCACATCAATTCCTCCTTCACTTCAATATTTACTAAAAAACGTCAGCATTTTGTCTCACCTGACAAAGTTTTACAAACAATCCATATTACACAACTATGAAATGCATTCTGTACTATTTTTTAAATATTATAGCAGAAAAATCATTAATTTTTATGCTTTGTATTTCTGAAACATGTAGAAACATTTATCGTAAACATAGAACAGAATATATTGGATCCTATCCTAAAATATATCCTAAATAGATGAAAAAAAAACTAAAGATGCCAGTATTGCATGAAAAAAAAAATAAATAAATAAATAAAAACAAAACGTTTTAAAAACAGCACATGTGAACGTTCGAACGCATATACCAATTCACATATATCAGGGATTACGAAGATGGTTCCCGACTAACATATTCTTCGTTTCAAAATATTAAAAATTCCCAAAGGGCAATCAATTCAAACAGCAATTTTCCGAATAATTAACGTAATGATAAAAAAAAGTTTTATTTTGTATATATTCCCTCTCATCTTTCCACGAGCCATCACGTCGTATCCGTTTTTATATATTATTCGGCCGGACCCTGTATACAAGCGTATATTTCACGATCGAAAGGAATCAGTGTGGACCGAAGAAGAAGCGAAGAACACTGAAGAAAGATGGAAAACGAGGGAAGAAACGGGCGTAGAAGAAGACACGCGAGTGCGCGACAGTGGCTGGCCCACTGGCGGCGCGACTATCCGAAATTAGCGGATGTGTCGGGGCGCGCATGCGCGCTGGGTGCAGCACGCGGCGCGCGAAAGAAATCCTGGCGCGGGTGGGGGTCAGCGAAGAGGGGAAGCTCGAGCGAGGAAGGACGAACGGGGGTCGAAGCTGGGCGGCGCGCGCGCGCGGCTCGGTAGCCCCAAACTCCGCCCAGATTTGCTCGGGCGAGATCGGCCCGAGTCGGCACAGCTTCTTCTCGTTCGGGCCGCGAGGCCACCGCACGGCCGCGAAACGCGTTTCTTCGGCGACGCGCGTTATCGGCGTACCCGGCGAGATGCTCGATAAATTCCTCGCGCATCATTCCGCGCGTCAGCCCCTACCGCTCGATCCTAAATCCGACGCCTGTCGCAATATTGTTCCTCCACGCGTCTTGCCGCGTTTTTATACAGATATTTATTTTATCCGGTCCCTCTACTCGGCATGCTGGTTCCTTAGGCACGCTACGACATTCATTTGCATCCCGGTTGATAAAGGAATTTCGGTTTCATTCTTATCTTCGCTTTTCCTTTTTCAGCAGATTACCTTTCACTCTTGCTCCACGGAGATTTATGATATATGATAGATATTATTTTTGATAATGCAATATTGGTGTCATCAATGATTGATGGTTATGACTGATATATCTACTTTGTGGGCATTTTGAAAAATTTCTCGAGTTCGCATCCTGGTTTCCCGTTTTTCATACCATTTTTCTTCATTTTTGCTATTCATTGGGAATTTTTATTTGTGGCAAATAATTTTCTCCTCCGCTCGCGTAAAATTATTTATGTCTCGCGATAAAATAACACAGATAACGAGGGAATGTTTCTGTTTTTAAGAGAAATTTTGCAATTTTTACGTGTATGTATGTTTTACAAGGTGTTTTTAGATGGAATCCAGGAAACTTATAAGGTAGCTACTAGAAGGGTTATGATAGTTCTTGCACTAATGACGAAATTGAAGAATTTACTTAAATTTTTAAAGAAAATAATTTATATCGTAATAAATCTGATTTGTGTAAAATTTTGAATAGTTTACCAAAAAATTATCTAGGAATTTGTATTAAAGTTATTGTGCTTTAATATAGTAATACTTATATGTATCACTGATTATGAAAATGACCTCATACATGTTCCGATTCGAGATATTAAGATTTTATAGCACAAATACATTACAAATTCAAAAACTAAGTTTGACAAAGCTTAAAATTTTGTTCTAATATGACATAAACGAATGTAACATACAGTAAATGATAAAATCATCTCTTTTGTACTTTTTACTTAATTCACTTTCATAATCATTGATAAATATCACAAAATCGGTAAAAGATCGCTATCTTTTCACCTTTTTATTGCAATAGGTGAATTTCATTCAAGAACTGTTACTATGCAAGACTTAGTATTCATAGTAACAACTAATAACTAATTGTTCCCTAAATGCTCAAGTAATTTCTCAAATAATTTGTTAAAAATTATCATTTTAACCAAAAATTTCGTACCTACAGTTCACTTATTATAGTAGATATAAGATTTATTATTTATTTAAACTTCGGAAACCAAAAGTTTTATTCGTATAATTGATTTTATATTTTTCTACAGCTTATAGTTTAATAATATTTTATATGAAGTGCATAAGACTAGTTAAAAATGAAATAACCGGAAGAAATTCTCTGTAAGTTAGAAGCAACAAGGCTATACAATCGACTAAAAATAACTACATAATGGTTACACAAATTACAGTTACGGTCAAGCAAGAAATATGGCGTTAAGAGCTGCCAAACTACGCATCTACAGTACTCTGCAAAAGTATTAGGCTACCTACGTTGTGCGACTTATAATATCAACTAAACAAGTTTTTGAAAATCGATTTTTCACACTATTACAGTGTTTTATGCTTATGGTCTTCATTGATTCACAAGCTCTTCGAGAAATTGCGATAAATAGAATTCTAACCTATAAATCCTGTATTAGAATACGTATGGATTTTGGAATGAGTCAGAAAGGGAAAGCAATTAAACAATTTTTAAATTAATAAATTAGTAAACCTAATAAATTATTAATTGGAAAATTCTAAAATTGTTTAATCCAATATATTATTAATTAGCGAATTATTAAAATTTTTAATTTTGGTTATGATGTTTTTAATTTAGTAGTAATTGAAATACTGAAAAGGGGAATGACACTAAATAAGAAATGAATTTATTAAAAAATTAGACGAAAACTATAAATCTGAAATATTAATTAATCACTAGTTATTAAATAAAATATATTTTAAGAAGTAACTATATAATTAAAGTAACGAGAAGAATTTTTCTATTAATTCACAGCAATAAAGCGTTCAGTTAGTACATGTCATACGTGGTATAACACTTTTGTAGGCTACTGTACGTAACGATAAACTGTTCTGCATTCTATTTTACAATACGTTTCGTGAATTATGTTAGAAGTATTCACAGAGTTGTCAAAGTGAGCCATAAATGTTACAAATGAAATACAAACGACAATGAGTATTATGTAAAGACGTATTTACGAGGAGCCGTTCTGAAAGTTTACGATTTTATTAAACCACACATAAATTGTTACACATATGTGCGAATTTCATTCATGAAAATTAAAGAAGCATTTAATTCGAAATAATATTTACGAAATTTTCTTTCCCTCGTAATTTCTATACCACAATCGTGTAATTTATGTATTAAATAAATTCTACAATTCACTTCAAAACACACGAAACCTATGACAATAACTTCAACGAAACAACTTTTTCGTAAAAGAAGAATTTTCCCAAAAAATTAATCATTACAGATTTCCAAAGATTCTTGCGAATAACAAATTCAAATAGCCTAATATTAAATATTTTTTCCTACACTTATTCTACTTCCAGAATTTATAATAGTTTATAAATTTATAAGAAATTTCAATCAAATCTAAATTATTATTTTTAACAACTTCCATTTCTTTTCCTAAAAAGACCTAAAAAGACTAATTATAATAATTTAATTTTAGCTATAGGTGTAAGTAATTTCGTGATTATGGACAATATATATTATTTTTATCAACTTTGCTTATCTCTCGTGTCAGGCTCGTTACACACAAAATATTGTACGATATACTGGGCTTATTACACACGAAATACCTTTGATCCACAAAATTCATTACGTATTCACGACATATCGAACAACAGCGTGGCCACACGAAACGAACCGTGGCTGGTTTGCAGGTCGAGTTTGTATCAATCTCCTCGCCTTCGTCAACTGCACACAAACATAACCGTAGACTGTAATTTACATTATCGTTTGATAAGTGTAAGTACAATGTGCTATCTGTCATGCGCTGGTACGCGCGATAAAAACCGTACTCGCAGTCCGCGATATGACCTCTTTCGCCTAATAACGGGTTGGAACGGTAACTAGAATCTCGCGCCTTGATAAACAGGACCTTTAATGCTGGTAAAAAGCTTCTGCAAACGCTGTCTACACTTTGCACTTCCTAGAACCAGATGCAATAACGTAAGGAACTTTACGTGTAATTAGAGTACCCTGGTACGTGTACGGTGGATATTAAATGCTCGTGGTATTAAATGGAAACGCGAGACTGTAATTAGTAGGTACAAGAACGATCCAGGATACGTTATAGATTGGGATGTGGTCGGAATGCGACTTGCCTTGATCGCTATCGTGATGTGTTTTGATAATGAAGGACAAGTAGGGTAAGAAGGGTGCGTAATTGATGCGTGAAATTAGTATAAAATGGAAAAACATGTGACGAAGAATTTGCTCGTAGCTGTAGTTACGACAGATTGAATTTTATTTTCGGAGTATTTTTACAGACACGGAGATACGTTTACCCCCTCACGAGTTAGCGTATGTGCAGCTTACGGCGATTTTCCGCTTAACTCACTAGCGCCACCACGGCTCGTATCTACGATAAACGTAACAAATGACGCAATCTTGGAATTTTCTTCTTACTATATTTTTCGGTCGTACTCGTGAGAGGGTTAATGACGATTTACGAGGAAGGAACTCATAGATCTATAGATCTTTTTCTCAGAACTGTTTTCGGTTGTGAAATTGGACTGTTGGAAAAAATTTAGTTCATTTGATATTAATGATATCTAGTAATTAATATTATATTATTATAGTAATACGATATAATATAATAATATAATTATCAATGTGGTATAAGTATATCCAAATTATTATGAAATTTGGTGCACTTGGTATGAGTAATATATAGTATATATAATAAAATAATTAAAGAATACTTATTAATAGAGAATGATAAGAAAAATATACTATATTGAATAATAATTAAATAAAACTATTCATTTTAAAAAAGTCATATCAAAATAAACTTCAGTCACTTATATTACTCACAATTTCGGGGCACTCGACTTCTTACCTGAATGGAAAGGAAATAGGTGGTCAGAAACCTCGCGAAAATTCCGTTTTACTGAAAAATAACGCAAACACGCGTTCAAACGTGGTCTCAGCCGAAAAGACGGCAAAGGAGATGGAAGAAGATCGAACGGAGGGACAAGGCATCGTTAAAATCGTGTAATACGATTAGAAAGGGGGAGAAAAATATGGAGAACGGTCGCGATACCGCGAGTTTTACGACGAGGAACGAGGCGTCTCACTCGGCTTCCGACTTCACGAAATTTTACTTCGAAACCGGTAAAAACACGGGCCCCGATCGGGAACGTTTCCCAACCGGTTGGGAAATAAGAAGAACGTACGCGCCGTACACGATAGCGCGGATAAGCTTACAGATGAGCTTTCCCTTCTTTTTGCTTTGCTCCTCGCGCGTACGGCCAGATGTAAATGCGCACGGAAAAGGGTTGAGATTTACGGCCACCCTGAAAGGTCTCAACCGCGTGTGGATAAGATTTAAGAAGAGAGAAAAAGAGCAAACCACGTGAAAAGGAGTATATAAGCATCTGTACATATATATATATTTATATACAGTATTATTTCAATCCAGGTCAAATTTACTCTCAACTAGGCACACGTTTATGCATATATATATAATATATAATAAAAGATGAACATGTATGCATAAACATGTGTCTAGTTGAGAGTGACTTTGCCCTGAATAGAAATAATTAAAATAAAATTCCAATCCAACGATTCACATGCTAAACCCCATAAAGATAAATTACACGTTAGTTAGATTAAAATTATAGTAAACTTATTGTAATACATGCACAATTTGTACAATTTTATTGCGAATAAAATAGATGCACAGTGGTTAACTACAAATAGATAATTTTACCATGTTTCTGATAACCGAATCACAGTACAAGGGGTTAACGTGTAGTAAATTTGATACCGAATGACACTATCTACCAGTACCTAAACATACATAGTAAAAATTGGCAACGTAAAAGCCCAATAACACGTTAATACCTAACCTCAAATTCACCAAGCATTGATTCCGGAGAAACCCAAAGAGACACAGTCAGGTAACGGCCTAGCCACCACCCAGATTCTCGCTAATCCTCCACAACTGACCCAAGACAGTCGATTCCTCAAGCCTCTATTTTAAGACCCAAACACACCCACCCACCCCCCTGTCGAAGAAATAAAAATAATAAAAATCCGGCAACTGGTCTCGCTGTCCAAGGAAACAGACACGAAGGCAACAGGGTCAGACGCAATTGTATCAACCTGATCCACGAGGTGTACATACAAAGTAAGTTGACAAACGGTCGGACTTGCAGGGGACGCGAAAATCGATCATCTCTACCGGATCTCGGGCCCACGGCGGCCGTGCACAGGCATGAGGCCCGCGACCACCGTGAAGATCTCGAGGAGGCTGCGGATAAGGTCAGGACGCGGTGCCTGGGACAAGGGTGGGGGTGGCGGGGAGGCGGAAAGAGGACAGGAGTCGCGGAGGTAGAGGCAAGGGCAAGTTCGGTCGGGATCAAAGAGATTCGAAGGAGAAGAGAGTGTCGGCGGCGTCCCATTAGCTCCCAGAGACGACAACCAGCTCGTATCTTCGGGAGAGCTGGCCGTGCACCGATACACCGATGCACCGAACGCTGCAGCGACACGTCTATGTCTCTGTCTCTCTCTCCCTTTCCCCGTGCCTCTTATAAATATGGAACGATCGGATTTATGATGCTCCCTCGCGATGACGAATTCACCGGAGGCACCGTAACGCTTGATATTTGCTCCACCCGTCGCTGGTGTAGGTGAGTGACAGGTGTGGTCGGGTTGGATTTTTTTCGCTCGTTTGTCCTTTGTATTTGTATTGCTGTATGATCGCTGGTGGATAACGATTGTCATTTTTATGTTTCATTCGAAGCTTCTTTAGATCTGTCGTAATAAGTTACGTGAATTACGTGGAATTATTATTATTCCGTTTTCTATCTCTTTTATATTTTATTTGATTGCATCTATCTCGTTGTATCGTATTTAATTATATTTGCTGTACTCTATTTGGAAGTTCGTAGGAGTTATTGGAGATTAATTATGCGAATGACAGGGAATTTGATTATTCCATTTTCTTTTACGTGTCGCTTGAAAATTTATTCTATTTACTGTGATAAATTATGTGCATAACAGGGAATTAGATTATTATACTTTTTATACTTTGCAAGATTTCCTATATTTTATTTCGTTATATTTTTTATCTTTTATTTGAAAACTTAGTAGATTTGTTATAATAAATTACAATAATGACAGGAAGTAGATAAATTCTTTGGAATAACATGTGAAATGTGCTTGTTAGAAAGAAATCTATACTTAAAAGTGGCTTACTAGGTAGTGACTTTCTAGTAACTTACTAAAAAGTAACTAAAAAGTATAAAACGAATTAATTATCGAGTTTTAATATTAAAAGTCCGATGACAGGCCAATCGTAGCAGGGTTTGTCACTCGTATTATTTTCTAGTACAAAGAGGATAAAAATTTCTGCTTTTCATGATCGTATTTTTGAATTTTCTCGTTTTTACAAGCTTTTTTTTCGTTTAAACGATATTCCTCGCAAATGACTATGTTGATTTCTCTAATAACCCATGTTACATAAAACACACAACTGGAGAATGACTAGATGCATTTGTTAATATATTTCGTCACAAAAAGTTGCTCCAATCCTACGTTGTAAATGTTCGTCAAGTCATTAAACAAATTAAAACGACAATATACGAAGAAACTTACACAGAACTACACAATACCAAGAGAGTTATCGCAGGAAAGATATGGTACAGAAGATCTTTTCAAAAGAAACACCCAAGAGACATTATTTTCTAAAAGAAACTCGAAGAAAAGAAAAATAAGCGATTCAAACATCTTCTAAAGCTTGCAACAAAGCCACCAAATATATTTTCAAATTTACAAAATATAACTTACACCAACTTCTATATCATGAGATACAAAGAACAGAGTTAATCGAGTTCAAAAGAATGAGCTGAAAACTGCCCCAGTACCCAAAGAAACGATCTATCCTTCGTCACCTTCGCATGCACACCCTCTAGCCGTTCGCTTCGTTAAGTTTATTTACAAGTGTCGCGGAAGCACGCGATATTCCTCGTTAAAACGTCCATAAGTGATATAAAACGATCGGCGAACAAGTGCGATATTAAAGACCGTTTCGCCTTTAGAACGACTTGGCGACTGGTTCGATGTCGACACTGCGCGCAGAGCGCAGAAACGCGTGCAATTAAAACAGCTGATTGCAGCCGCGTGGCGCCCGGTGTTCCGCCATGTTACGGCGCGCGATTCAAAAATCGCTAATCGACCCGCGGCGTCTCGCGGAAGAATTGGTCGGCGAAATGCGGGATTATTGCTCAATAACCCGGCGGCCGTGTTTTGCTGAGAGGCTTTAAATTCAAATCGAACGACCTTTGCGATGCTTGAGCAAACTTAGCGCGTAAGACGGAAACTCTTCGCGTGTTTTCGACGTCTTATCGGCTGCCTCGTTAAGAAAGTAAATAAAGAGCTTGCCAATTACCGCACGCTCGGCCACGAAACGCGTCCATGGTGCAAAACTAATATCGCATTTCGAACAAGTTTATAATGTATGCGGTAATAACGAATGTTTAATCGAATCTAGCACCGCATCGCTGCGGCTGCACGATCTCTGCAAAATTATGAATAATTCATACGATCTCGATCCGATTTCGGTCCATGCTCGTAAAATATTGTCTCGTTCGCCGCTTTTTCCATCGAAACGTGCCGGCACGAGAGAAATCCAGGCGTATTGCAAATGTCATGACGGCTATAACGCGTATCAATTCGATATCGAGGGAGCTTTAGGTGTACCTGAGGATGACCGTGCTAACGATACGTTTGTGGCATGCCATCACGGAGATTTTTAAATTCTGCCACGTGGGCGAGAAGACAGGTGGAAATTTTCCGTGGACGAAGTAGATTAAATCGAAATTTCGTACTTTTTAAAATGGCTGATACAGAATTACTCTATATCGAGGAACATGAGTCTTGTGTCCATTTTTATACAGCAAAAGCGACTATCACAATGGTAATAAAGAATAGGAGAAACACAGGTGTGTATTTCCGAAGCGAATTATTAATAATTTCTCACCTTTTTATTTAAAATAAATAAACTTTATTTTAACTAAATTCTAGACAGTTGATAATAAAAATTCGAATAAATATCCGATTTCAAATGTTGGATTTCTACTCGTGTAGACCATAAAACGGCTTTCTAATAAACGGATATTTGAAAGGAACTGAGTGAGCATCGAAATAAATATTTCTGTGGTTAAAAATCCACGCGAATAATTGCGAAATAATTTGAACTTTTAAACACGCAACTAAAATGATATTTTGATATGTATAAAAGTAAAATGCCTCAATATGTTACGGATCATAAATTTTTCTAAAATATCGAATTTATATAAAATTAGTAAAATTTACAAAAATTTTATAATTTATTCGTCTTTTTGTGCCTTGCAACGAATTAACTATAGTGCAAGCGATATTTTTCGCAGTTGCGAAACGAATGCATGGACATTATAGATCAGAAGGGATTGATTGGCGGCAAAATGAAGCCTGGAACACGAAAAAGAATAATAACGATAAGCAGGGATAGGATCGCGAGGGAAAAAAGGACGAAGACGAAAAGCAGGGATTTTAGAGTAGCTTGCTACT
This sequence comes from Eufriesea mexicana, assembly GCF_001483705.2. NCBI lineage: Eukaryota > Metazoa > Arthropoda > Insecta > Hymenoptera > Apidae > Eufriesea > Eufriesea mexicana. Next base: position 359,956 of record NW_016908223.1, on the reverse strand, counting down.
GGTAGAATGTGGGTGGCGAATCATCGTCACGTATACTATACACATTTTTGATACATTTTCCTCGCATCATTTTCAGAAATATATTCTACACCAGCGGATTCTGCTTATGCAAAAAATTCATTCATTATCATTTATGAATATAACATTACATTCCTATATACATACATGTATAGCTACTTATAAATCATTCAACTCCTATGACTAATTTGCATACTTAACTAACGATTTAAAATTCTCGATAATTATTGGTTTGAAACAGCAATTATGTGTACCCGTTAATCTCTCGTATTGAAATTACATACTTGTTTCTCGAAAAAGAATTCTTTCCTTATTTTTAATTATTTTTAGGCATGTATTTGCAACATTTATTATAAGCAGTGTCAATATAATTATTATATACGTAGCAACAAATTGCAGCAACAATCAAGCTGTTTATTATGTGAACCCAATAATCATTTATATTAAAACTGTGTTTCGAAAAAGAATTTCCTTTTTATTATAATAATCTTTAAATTCACTTATACGAAGTGTCCGAATTTTACATATACATATCAATCATGCCCAAACAAAAATTAACTGCACTTTCTGAATTTTAAAAAATCTTAGAACCAAATTCCTTGATTGAATTTTAACTTTCGATATTTAAAATAATTTTCCACTAATTGTTTCTCTGGAGATAATCTATTTGGCACGTGAGAGATACATATAATAATAAATTGACGAATAATTGTTTATTAAGTCATTTTATTCTATTAATTTATGCTAGTGTAACGATATTGTCCTCGAAAATACACAGTCTCTATTTATTTTAATAAAGAACATAATTAATCCCACAATTTCGACTACACTGTCAAACCATTGTCAACTCATCGCAACCTCATACCGCAAGCTGCCAACAATCATCCTACCCAGCAAGAAACTGCTAAATATTTATAACCAGCGGCAGTGAAGACTTTCGCAATGAGAAAACCATATGCATTACTCTCCTCCGTTTCCACAACCGCCAATCAATCACAACTATTCGAACCACGAGGCCCAATCCCGAAACCACTGTCAAGATCATACTGTCATACTCGATCCATTCGTCTGCTTCGCGAACCAGTTCTCCCTCCCCAGCGACACATAAATTAACGCGTTAATGAAGTTTTATTGCCACCTAACATCGCCACTAACACAGCAGTATTTCATTAGTGAAAGTCGATGAAGACCCTCCTCGCTTTCTATCATCTATCCCAACTTTTGGTGACATCCACCTCGGCCATAAATCAGGCCATCCTCTTCTCCGCTGAGAAACGTCTCCTTCTCTCTCCCTCTCTCCCTCTTCTCCATTTTCCTCTTTTATTTTCACAACCACGCGTCTTCGACGTACCTGTACAGTCGAACCAGTCGCGATTGAGACGCATTTTGTTTTATAATCCGCACTTCCGAGAACCGCGGTACGCGTGTAAAACGATGGATAACCCTTGACGGTAGGACGATGGGAGCCGCATAAAGAATCCTGAATTTAGAACAGGTAGATAAGACGGTGAAGAGGGGTACGAAAATAAGAAGGCACATAAATAGGGTAAGAGGGCCAGACAAGAGTGACGCTGAGGAAGATAGGGGGGAATGGTGAAAAAAGGATGAGGTCCTGGGGCAGCGTGTCGAGGTGAAGCAGGGAAGAAAAAGGGTTACGATTAAGAGTGTTTGATTGGCTGCTCGAAATCCGTGTATCGAGTGTCATAGTGCCATCGTGAGATTTCTTCCACGACCTTTGTTCACATTTTTAATTAATTTTCGAGTCCTTTGATAACTAGCAAATTTATTTCTTATTATTGCTAATTTTCACCAACAAGGTACTCTACATATATTTATTATGTTATATATTATATATAATTGGAGAAACCTATCATATATTTAAATATATATCATAATATTTAATTATAATATATAAAAGAAGTATTTAAAATGGCCCTTTTCTGCCTCTTTTTAATTAGTATTATATTTAAGGGATATTAGTGAAGATGAAAATTAAGGCAAATGGCTAAGAATATTCTACAGATAGTATTGGCTGGTATCGAGTGTCATAGTGCCATCGTGAGATTTCTTCGCCGAGCTTTGTTCAAATTTTTAATTAATTTTCG